>NC_090812.1:138276915-138580665 GCF_000390325.3 Nicotiana tomentosiformis
GTCTACTCCTATTGAATTACGTGAATCGCTGGGTAATATTGAAAATCTTAAAGTGATTGAAGAAGGTAATAAAATTTTCTTACTAATTTAATTATTTTCATTATCAATGTGAAATATTATAATATTTATTAAGTTAATTTTGTTTTATCCTGTGCAGATTGTCTGAATTCAGCACAAAATATTATTACTAATTTTGATGAATAATTTAGGTTCAAAACTCACTTGTAAGATAACTACATTGTTTAGTTTCATCAAATATGTTTTTTCTTTATAAAAGAATGACAACTTACTTTTCTCTTTCTTTGCAAATAGAAGGCCAGCTGATGTTCTTGATGATGGTATGGTTGCTGCCTTGCTTGATTAATTATAAGTTTTATTATTTGATGAGTATAATGTTTCTACAATTTTCTTATCCTCTAGATTAGATATATTTTTGTAGAAGAAATGTATAGAAGCTACAAATATTGCAGAGACAAGAATATGACTCAATTATTATTGAAATTGATTGTGTCCTTAGGTGCATTTAATTTCTTTCTAATCTCATGCTATGTGTTACAGATGATCCACGTTAAAGTATGGCGGCTAGTAAAAATGGACAATTTCGTGTACCTTATATATTTATTATGGTAAGTTTATTTTTTCTATATAGGGTGTAGAAGTCTTGCAGATCAATATTGTAAAAACGAAATGGGTGGAGTAATAAAATATGAGTCGTTGACTGTTTAATAGCATGTACTTATTAAATATTGTCTTAATTTATATTTTATATGTGACACTTATATGCCATTTTAAAAATAAATACCGAAAGTTAATCGAACTGTACCGATACTGAAAAGAAACGCAGATGATTGAGACGATTTTAAAAAGTTTAATTTTGGTTACACAAAATAGAATAACCAAAAAATTGGTATTATATACATTTTATAAAATAATCGACCGAACCGAACCATTGACACCCATAATAATAGTGGCCTAAGGTGATCAAGTTTTACTTAAGTCAACACTTTGAGTAAATGATTATAACGACCCGACCGATCATTTTGAGTGTTGTAGCCATGTTCCCCATTTAATGCTTATTCTTTACTCAATTGCGGTTATGTGACTTGCCGGGGTAGTTGATATGCTTTCGGGGATGATTCGAAATGAGTTGGGACACTTAGTCCCAAGGTTGGATGCTTAAGTTGAAAAGGTTGAACGGATATTGACTTAGGATTAAACGACTCTGAAATAGTATTTTGATGGTTCTGATAGCTCCATAGGGTGATTTTGGACTTAGGAGTATGTCCGGATAGTGATTTGGAGGTCCATAGGTGATTTTGGTTTAAAATGGCGAAAGTTGAAAATAATGAAAGTTTGGAGAGTTGAGAGGTTTGACCGAGAGTTGACTTTGTGGTTACAGAGCTCGGATTTTGGTTTCAGAAGTTTGAATAGCTTTGTTGTGTCATTTATGACTTGTGTGCAAAATTTGAGGTACATCGGAGTTGATTTGATAGGTTTCGGCACCGATTGTAGAACTTGGAATTTTCTAGTTTTCGTTAGGCTTGAATTGGGGTGCGATTCATAATTTTGATGTTGTTGCCTCGACTAAGTTCGTATTGTATTTTTGGACTTATTGGTATATTTGGTTTAGGTCCCGGGGACCTCAGGTTTGTTTCGGATGGTTAACAAATCAAATTTGGAACTTAAGGCATGGCTGGGCAGACCTGGACTGGTGTGATCGCACCTGCAAAGGTCATGGTCGCAAGTGCGAGGCCGCAAGAAGTGGATTTGGGTGAGGTGGGGGAGTTTTGAAGGTGCAAGGGTTTTTCCGCATCTGCACGCAAGTGCGAAGCAGGCGTGTGGCTGCAAACTCCGCAGAAGCGCAGAAGCGCAGAGGGGGTCGTTGGTGCGGCTCTGAAGATGCGGAACCTTATTCTCAGGTGCGAGTGCAGGAGGTCGCCAGGAGAACCGCAGAAGTGGAGGATTTGTTGCTTCTGTGACACCACATATACGGGTAAGTTGGTTGCAGGTGCTAAAAGCACTAGGCACAATATAAACATATGTTTCTGAGGTTTTATCATTTTTGGACTTTGCAAACTTTGATTAAGGTGATTTTTGAGAGGGATTTTGAGGTGTTTCTTGAGGTAAGTCACTCATGATCATTTTTATGCAATAATATTGATTACCCATTGAATTTCCTACCTAGTTTATGGTTTTTTGAGGTGGAGTTTTGAGAGTTTTAGGCTAGGGATTGGAAAATGAAATTTAGGGATTTGAGTGACGACTTGTTGTTGGAATTTTATAAATTTATTATGGTTAGACTCGTGGTTGAATGGGCATTCGGGTTTTGGAACTTTTGTCGGATTTCGAGATGTGGGCCCGGGGGTTGATTTTTGATTTGACTTTTTGACTTTGATTAAGAACTTAGCATTTTCATATGGAATTGATTCCAATAGCTTGAGTTGATTGTATCGAATTGTTTGTGGCTAGATTCGAGGCATTTGGAGGCTGATTTTCAAGGCAAGGTCTTATTGGAGTAGATATTTGCATGGCTTGAGGTAAGTAAAACTTCTAAACTTAGTTCTGAGGGTATGAATCCCTGAACTTCGTGTTAAGTGATCAATGTTGAGGTAACGCACATGCCGGGTGATGGACGTGTAGGCGTGCACCATAGTAATTATGACTTAGTCGATTTTGTGGGGCTATGTAGTCACCTTATCTAAATATCATTACTATACTCTATGTGTTAGAGAATTTGAGCTATGATTTATGTTAGAAAACATGTTTAGGCTATGTACCGATGCCATTTGGACCCATAATGGTCGTTCTTTGTTTAATTGCAGTTGTGTACTCAGTCGCATTCATCTTTGCGTATCATATCATAGTCTCTGTTATCATGCATTGTCACATCATGTATCATTGATTTGGGTTACTTAGCATGAGTATTGTGAGCCCGAGAGACTAGAGTGAGTGAGGCTGAGGGCCTGTTTGTGAGTGATATTGATGGGATCGGGCTGCACACCGCAACGGGTATTATTGACTCCTGATGGGATCGGGCAGCGCGCTCCAGTAGGATTTATTAGCGCTTGGGATGGATTTGCCCCTCCGGAGTCTGCACAACCACAATGAGCACAGTTGCTATTTATTTATGATGGGATCAGGTACTGTACAGTGTTGAGTGATTCAGTGTGATGAGTGAGAATTGAGTCAGTCAGGTTGAGTACTCTGAGAGTGTGAGTACACGAGGGTTCTATTGTGTTGCATCACATACGATATGCATATTGGCATTTAGATATAGATATGTCACATTCCTCATAGCATTTAGACTTGACATATTTTATCTTTTTTGAGTTTTACTGTTAAACCTGAAAGTATGTCTACATTCATGTACTGGTACCTGCAGATTATGAGTTTCTCTAAGACATTATTGTCATATGTTCTGTAAATTTTCGGACTATTTAATTATGTATTTGGACCGTATTGTTCGGACTCGTCACAACTTTCAGTCCAAAGGTTAGATTTATTACTTATTGAGTTAGTTGTACTCACGCTACACCCTGCACTTCATGTGCAGATCCAGGTGTTTCCGGACACGGTGGTTGTTGATCTTGGAGCTTCAGCCTTTTGGGGATTTCGAGGTAGCTGCCTTGGCGTCCGCAGACCTTGACTCTCCTCTCCTATCTCTTAGTTTTACTTATTCTGTTCTACTTTCTTAGACAGTGTATCAGACTATGTTATTGTATAGATGCTCATGTACTAAGTGACACCCGGGTATTGAAAAATTCAGTGTTGAATTGTGGCGTTTCCATCCAATTTTTATGAGATTTTTACTTAAACCTATTTTAGTATATTTTGAATTTTAAAATGTTGGTATGTGTGGGTTTTCGACTTGCCTAGTATCATTATAGGCACCATCATGACATGTTGAGTTTTAGGTCATGACAAGTTGTTATTAAAGCCCATGTTACATAGATCTCACGAGTCATAAGCAGATTTTGTAGAGTCTTGCGGATCGGTATGGAGACGTCTGTACTTATCTTCGAGAGGCTGCCGAACCCTTAGGAAACCTTCACATTCTTGTATTCTTGTCGTGCGAATTTGTTGATTTCGGGAGCTAAGCTTGTGTTATTCTATTCTCTCACAGATGGTGAGGACACATACTACTGGACCAGGCGGATGGCCACCAGTACCACCAGCTAGGGCCTCGAGAGGCCAAAGCCACGGTCGAGGTTGAGGTGCAGCTCGTACAGCAGCAAGAGCAGCACCTGCAGACCCACCAGTTACTCCAGCTCAGGAAGAGGTTCCAGATGTGGTTGAGCCGGTGGGATCAGTTTATGCACCTCGTGTGCCTATTGTGATTCAAGACCTTTTGGAGGCTTTGGCCTAGATATTGGTTGTTTGAACTAGCCTTGCTCAGGCGGTCTCTGTTCAGGCCGCACCAGCCACTTCTCAGGCGGAGGGAGGCACTCAGACTCCCGCCGCCCGCACTCTAGAGCAGGTGGTACAGGGACTTTAGACACCGGGGGTACTACCAGCCCAGTCGGTTGCAGTTGCTCAGGCCTAGGTGGGTTCCGTTATGAATGATGAGGAGCAGAAGAGTTGCTCCATCATTCAGTAGGGGTGAGTCAGAGGATGCTCAGGACTTCTTGAATAGGTGCCAGCAAATTCTTCACACTCAGCAATATATCTGGTGCTAGGTTCGATGAGGTGGTTGATATTGCTCGACGGCTAGAGTTGTTCCATAGCCAGGAGTGTAAGGAGAGGGAGGCCAAGAGGCCTCATGGTTCAGGTGGTTTCAGCGGTGTTTCTTCTGGGGGTTAGTCCCACCACAACAGGGGTCGTCCTTATAGGCCCGCGCAGATGGCTCATCTAGTTCATTGTGGTGCATCAGCTAGCCATGGTTCATACAGTGCTCGCCTAGGACAGTCATCTCTCAGTGCACTCCTAGCTCAGATTTCATCCCGTGCTCTTTTAGTTCAGGGTTCGTCTGCACCAGGTTCCTCTGGTAGTTATTCTGGTTCTCGGGGTTTGCTTCAGTACTAGCTGCCATTGTTAGAGCGGGGTTGTTTTGAGTGTGGAGAGTTTGGTCATGTGAAAAGGCATTGTCCCCGTCTTTTGGGAGGTCCAGTTTAGCAGATGAGTTAGGCTGCAACTTCTGCACCAGTTACTTCACTACCTGCTCAGCCAGCACGGGGTGGGGCTCAGGTAGCTAGAGGTCACCCTAGAGGGGGAGGCCGATCAGGTGGCGGTCAGGTTCAATTCTATGTTATTCCTGCCAGGCCAGAGGCCGTTGCTTCAGACACATTGATCACAGGTATTGTCTCAGTATGTCACAGGGATGCTTCTATATTATTTGACCCTGGTACCACTTATTCGTATGTATCATCGTATTTTGCTCATTATTTGGATATGCCCTGTGAGTCCTTAGTTTCACCTATTCATGTATCTACGCTGGTGGGCGATACTATTATTGTGGATCGTGTATATCGGTCATGTGTAGTGACTATTGGGGGATTGGAGACTAGAGTTTGTTCTTTTATTGCTTAGTATGGTCGATTTTGACGTGATTTTGGGTATGAATTGGTTGTCTCCATGTCATGCTATTCTGGATTATCACACTATGACCGTGACGTTGGCAATGCCGGGGTTGCCAAGGATCGAGTGGAGAGGTTTTCTAGATTATGTTCCTAGTCTAATGATTTCATTTTAGAAGGCCCAACGGATGGTTAAGAAGGGGCGTCTGTCATATTTGGCCTTTGTGAGGGATGTTGGTGTTGATAGTCCTACTATTGATTTTGTTCCGGTGGTACGACACTTTACGGATGTGTTTCCTGTAGACCTGACGGGTATGCCGCCCGATAGGGATATTGAATTTGGTATTGACTTGGTGATGGGCACTCATCCTATTTCTATCCCTCCTTATCGTATGGCACCAAAAGAGTTGAAGGAATTGAAAGAGCAGCTTCAGGAGCTTCTTGATAAGGGGTTTATTAGGCCTAGTATGTCACCATGGGGTGCACCAGTTCTGTTTGTAAAGAAGAAGAATGGTACTATGCGGATGTGCATCGACTATAGGCAGTTGGACAAAGTTACAACCAAGAACAATTATCCTTTGTCGGACATTGATAATTTATTTGACCAGCTTCGGGGAGCGCAGGTGTTCTCTAAGATTGATTTGAGGTATGGGTATCACCAATTGAAGATTCGGGACTCGGATATTCTGAAAATGACATTCTGGACCCTCTATGGTCACTCTGAGTTCCTTGTGATGTCTTTTGGGTTGACCAACGCCCCATCAACATTCATGCATCTGATGAAGAGTGTATTTCAGCCATAACTTGATTCGTTTGTCATATTATTCATTGATGATATCCTGGTGTTACACCTCATATTTTCGTACGTAAAAGTATGCCATAAGCAAATTGGTGAAAGCTCGGAAATGAGATATTACATCCCGCATTTTCGTACGTTAAAGTTTCGTCGTAAGTTAATCAACGTAAGTTCGGGAATGATATTATTTTTAGATTATAAGCATTATGCTATTTGAAACAAGTGATGAGTAAATTCGTGAAGTTGAGAGGGTAAGCAAGTCAAAGAAAATGAATTTCATCGAGTTTTGACATTTTGGGATACAATACGGCCCGAGCTAAAATACCCGATATTTATGGACTATTACCATACAAGGTACCCCGTAGCCATGATAGTAAGGTGTATAAGGTGTGTTAAAAGTGAGTAGTATTTTAAGTAATTTGAGATAATTCTTAATTATGTGGTTAATTATTTAATTATTGGTTAATAGGAGATCAACAAGTTGATTAAGGAATTGTGGATAATTAACTAAGGTCTTTGGATGAGCTCAAGGTTTAGAAACGTGGCAACCAATTATGTTCAAATTAATGACTCTTAATGTCACATGAAATGTGGCAAAATTTGAAGAAATTATTGGCCAACTAATCCATTAAGTGGGGCCCACTCCCAAAGGTTAAGAAATCCTTTCTAAGTCATTTTGTAAATCTCTACAATAACAAGAAAGCTTCAGCCAAACACATAGAAACGTAACCATTTGAATCACTTTCTAATCCAAGAAACATAGCAACTTTAATTCACTTTCCAAATAGCAACGTTGTTGTAAAATTCTTAAGGAAAGGTTTCCCAAGATTTTCTTTGCATAAGCAACGTGATTGCTTCGAGCTTTTCATACGACTTATTCCGTATTTTGTCGCAATTAACGTGTGTTAGAGGAATTGTCAAGAGAATCGGCTCAGGTATGTTAAGGCTACCTCTTATTTCTTTTTGGCATGACCCAAATGATACTGAAAGAAACGAGCAAACGCACAGTTTCCATAAACGACTCTATTAATAGAAATATTAGGGGTGTCTATATTCTTGATTCCCCATGTGAATTATTATTATATCTTCTTTTCATGGGTCTTAGAAAAATACATATTTGATAAAATTTATCCGACAGGCATATTATTTTTATGACATTCCGAGAAAATATTATTAACGTATTTCTTAAGGCATATTATTTTTATGACATTTCGAGAAAATATTATTAACAAATTTCTTATGCATTTCATGCATTTATACATATACATTGACCCATGAAAAGATGGCGTTATATATGCGTATATATGTATATTGGATATGGAAAAAGGTTATGGCGTTATATACGCACCACCACCTGATCAGCTGGTATACGTTGATAATTTGCCCACAGTGGCCGAAATGATATGATGGGATGCCCTCAGAGGCTTGATAATATTATGAAGACATATACCTATGCATGGTATGTCATTTATACGTATATTCATGACATTATAAAGATGAAATAATTCACAGAGCTATGCAGACGTACATGTCGAGTGTTTTACTCCATGTTTCTCTCATGTCTATTATTTACTGATTTTCATTCCTTACATACTCAGTACATTATTTGTACTGACGTCGCTTTTGCCTAGGGATGCTACGTTCCATGCCCGTAGGTCTCGATAGACAGGTCGAGAGTCCTCCAAGTAGGAGATCAGCTCAACAGAAGATATTGGTGCACCCCATTAGCTTCGTAGTTGCTTGTTTGGTCAGTATGATTTAGATGTCTATGGTTTGATATGGCAGGGCTCTGTCCCAACCTTTATAATATTTATGTACTCTTAGAGGCTTGTAGACATTTGTCGTGTACGTGAAAGATTGTACGGCCTTGTCGGCCTATGTTTTGAGTTTATAAATGATCATGTTGGCCTATTAGGCCCGTATGTCACGTGTATATGATGATGTAATAAGAAATATACGTTATGTTGGTACTCGGTTGAGTAAGGTACCGGGTGCCCATCGTGGCCCATCGGTTTGGGTCGTGACAAAAGTGGTATCAGGGCAGTTCTGTCCCAGGGAGTCTTCAAGTCGTGTCTAGTAGAGTCTTGTTTATGGGTGTGTTGTGCACCACACTTATAAGCAGGAGGCTAGATGGCATTTATGACTATCACTCTTTCTTATTACTCTAGATCATGTGGTAGAGCTCAGTTGTAAGAACTTAATTTCTAAACTCTATCTTATTCATAATACGACGATACCTACATCCAGAAAGACAGTTGGTAAGAGATTGAATGTGGCTATGGAAGAGTTGAGCCAGAGGAACTCGATTTTTCATGATGCTTATGATAAGTAAATGTAAGGTCTTCAGTAGATCATGTGTGTACTAAGACATGTAAGCTTTTTCATAAGGAGCCTTAAGGCGGGAATATTTATCCACCCCTATGATGAAAGGCAATGAGAGATTCAGAAGATAGATACAAGTTTCGACAAGTAACGGAAACAAGATGAAGAAGGGTACGAGGTGCCTAGTTAATGAAGATTATTTGTATTTACAATTCATGCGGAGGAATATAAACATTTTGAGTTACCTTCAACAATAACAGATACATGTATAATCGGCCACACCCATCTCATTTATGCCCTATGGGGACTAACAAAAGTAGTATAAGAGAAGGACGGGTATCAGGATCCGGCTGGGATTAGAGTGACCCAAAATGATGGATGGATTGTTTGCGTTAGTTGACATTTCTGAAGGATATTGCAAACGTGCTAATAGATGGTGCACTCTAAAATAATACAGCTAGATATGAGTACTACAAAGATAGACACTGGAATCCTGGAAGGGATAAATATTATCTTAGTGTGGCTCTCGTCCCTAGTAGACAAAAAATGTTAAGCAACCCGAAGTGCCAGTGGATGCAGCAAAGGGGAGATAAAAGCAAAAAAATGTCTTATTGAGGTTTTCAGAATAAAGTGATAGATAGAAATGATAGCAAGGAAATAAGAAGAGAGTTAATGTGATACATGGATGACAACGGTAGGACAAAAAAATGACTGTATTATAGAGTCTATAGTTAATTGAAGGAAAAAACGAAAGGTGAAAGACCTTGAGACTACAAAAGAGTTAAGGTCATACAGTCATACCCTCATGGGCCGGTGGACAAGATAAACTAAATGTGAGTTAAGGACTGAGTGACTGGATAATAGTCAGCATCATGAGAATTTCATATTATGTTCCAACGACAATAGAATGGATAATAGAAGAAAATTCATGAGAAATTCAAAGAATGGTCATTCAGGAAGACGCTCCCTAAAGCAAGCAATATGAGCAAACTTAAGCTTAAGGGACCGTATGTGCCAGTTATACTAAGTGTCACCATCGCGAGTAAGGAAATTTGTTATCCTTGGTACAGAAGGATTTCTGCAAGGCAAGTAAGGGCCATCGATGATGTGAAAAGACGCTAATGATGAAGAGGTAAAATATCTATACGTAGATTATCGTAGCACCAGTCTTAGTACTCCCCTAAAGGGGGGAATATGGAGTAATGTAGAATTAATTCTGAATTATGTGGTTCTAGTAAATATGGAATGGTAAAGGAAGAATGCTATAAAAATGAGAAAGAGATTAGATTGCACTTATTCAAGTTAAGATGAAGGAAATAACCTAAGAATGATTTTGCGGAATATCGATATAAGAATGGGCCAACGAGTAGTTAGTAGTTGATTCACAAAGAACCTAGTTATGGCTAGACAAGAGGTTACATATAAATTAACAGATCGTGCTAGATAAACATAGTGAACCCCAACATGGGGAATTCAGTCTCTCAAATATGACATTATAATACTTGAGATATATTCAGATAGGAGGTGGGGTAGTCAAAGGTACTGTAAATGTTACGAAAATAAGAGAGAATGCCACTAGGAAGACAATCAAAAAATCAGCTCAGAAGTAACCCTACAAGTACAAGAACATGGAGGTAAGTAACTACGGATAATTATAGGCGAGGAAGGACATCGACAATTCCGTCGAGTATATGATATAACAAGCTTGCAACTTTACAAGAGACAGAAGGTCTCCTTAAGTACTACCAGAAAGACTAGCCGAGGAAATAAGGAAGAAGGCTTCAACTTAAGCATAATGACATAAAGAAGAAATGGCCCTGTAACAATAGTTTCACTACAATATTGTATACACTCCATAAGAAAGTGGCACCATCTTGGCTAATGAACAGGAAGTAAAGTCAAAAGTAATATTCGAGATCATATGAGTTGCACGAAAATTCTGGCGTGCGCGGGAACTAAGATAAGCTAAGTATGCACGCAACAAGGAGGCAGAAGACCGGGAAAAGTAATAGCTTACGTTTAAAGAAAGTTGAGAAGGAACGAAAGGAACTATTTGATCAATGATCCAGAGTTGGTTACGTTATGAATGCACTTGCAATTTTAGAGTATACATATATGTTGACAATTATACAGCCGTAGAAGACTCCAATATAAGCTAAAAGGAAGAATCGAGTCCAGGTCATAGACAAAGAATTGAATTGTTAGAAGATTATATCCTGGATATTCTATAGTGTCCATGAAGGAATAAAGTAATAGCTAATACCATGAGCCACAGATCGGAAGATAGCTTAAGACTACACGAAGGTTGATCAAAGGGAAGAGGAAACTAAAGAGTTACATCAACTAAGTAAATCAGGAGTCTGATTATTGTACCTAGAAAATTATAGAAATCTTGATCGAGAACATTGCAGGACCAGCCTTAATATCAGAGGTACAAGAGAGATAGTACAACAACCATAGTCTATAACAGCTCTACGATAAAGCTAGTTAGAAAAGTAACAGCCTCATAAGAAGTCAGTATGAAGCTCCCACCAGATTGTAGTATTATAATAAATCTCCAAGTTGTGGATGTGAAACATACCTATATGGAAGGGAGGTTATGAAAGAGATGCAAGATGTGATGCGTGATTTTAAGGTAAGTAAGGTAAAGGTGAACAACGTACGAGATACTCAAATGCAGAAGGCTGTGAATAGTCCATACTTCGGATAGAAGGCTAGAAGCACGGGGATTCAGTATCCAGGAATGATAGCGGCATCATCAATGGTATATTTTCCAGCCTATGGTTTTTAGGTACTGTAGATCTAGCCAAGAGAGTAAAGAAGAGTTAGAGATGATGAGATGTCTCGCTTGATGTTCCAGAATAATACAAGGAAATCTATGGTGCAAGCAAGATTGCGAGCAGATAAATGGATATATGTAGGTCGCAAGCTAAAGTATGATAGAGCGACAAGGTTTTAGGAAGACAAGAGTAAGAACAAGAAATGGTGAGTGAGAAGGTGATGAGAATAAATAAGTTCTCGGGATTAAGCCCATGAAAACAAGAGAGCTGATGGGTTCTCTAAGTAATAGAAGGCTCAGTATAGCCTGAATGAACTTAAAGGAGTCTAAGACTAGTAGCATTTAGAAGAGATGGAATGCTGCCCTGGTAGTGAAATAACGGTATAATTGTGACAGATAAAGATAATGTTTAGGCCTTCGATTGAATAATGATTTGAAGAAGAAAAGGAGAAGGAGAAAAGATTTCGCGGACGACAGGAGATCAGAATACCCCCATAAGGTGAATCACATCGAGATACTATGAAATATGATTATGGAAATAACTTCAAATATTCCTCGATGCAACGTAAGACCTAGTGGCAAGGGTTTACGTAAAAAGTTTCAAGTTATCAGTGGTATATTGTAGATCAATATTGAGGCAAATCACAATGGATGGGCAAAAGTCACAAAGTATGGGCTGAGAATAGGTCGTCATTCTTAAGATGAACAGTAACGAGGAAGCATTAAAGGACTTAGATTTATACATATCAATAAGCAATAAGAGTAAGCTGGAATTTGATAGCAGACCTCCACAACAATAAATCGAAGTAAGAATTATGGTATAGTATGGCCTACTTAGATGTAGTAAAGCTAATAACGCCCAGAGGGACAACTTGACATAATTTTTATATGTTCACAAAGTGAAGCCTAGAGATTGGCTAAAAGCTGGAGGAAAGATAAGAGAAGAGTCGCATAGGCGCACATACAAAGTTAGAGTAGTAAAGGTTGCATGATAGAAGGTAGCAACAGTTACGAGATTAGAAGAATTCCAGCTACAAGTTGTGGTGTGAGAAAGAGGCTTAATGGGGGGAATACCCTGGCCTTTAGGATTAATTCACAGAACAATTGCCTAAATTGCAAGAAGAGTATTAAAGTATTCGCAAGAGCTATGGGTTACACCCCATGTTTTTGTACGTAAAAGTATGCCATAAGCAAATTGGTCAAAGCTCGAAAATGAGATATTACATCCCACATTTTCGTACGTTCAAGTTTCGTCGTAAGTTAATCAACATAAGTTCGTGAATGGGATTATTTTGAGATTATAAGCATTATGATATTTCAAATAAGTGATGAGTAAATTCGTGAAGTTGAGAGTGTAAAAAAGTCGAAGAAAATAAATTTTGTCGAGGTTTGACATTTTGGGATAAAATACGGCCAGAGCTAAAATACCCGGTATTTATGGACTAGTACCATACAAGGTACCCCTTGGCCATGATAGTAAGGTGTATAAGGTGTGTTAAAAGTGAGTAGTATTTTAAGTAATTTGAGATAATTCTTAATTATATGGGTAATTGATTAATTATTGGTTAATGAGAGATTAACAAGTTGATTAAGGAATTGTGGATAATTAACTAAGGTCTTTGGATGAGCTCAAGGTGCAGAAATGTGGCAGCCAATTATGTTCAAATTAATGACTCTTAATGTCACATGAAAGATGGCAAAATTTGAAGAAATTATTGGCCAACTAAGCCATCAAGTGGGGCCCACTACCAAAGGTTAAGAAATCATTTCTAAGTCATTTTGTAAATCTCTACAATAACAAGAAAGCTTTAGCCAAACATATAGAAACGTTACCATCCAAATCACTTTCTAATCCAAGAAACATAGAAACTTTAATTCACTTTTCAAATAGCAACGTTCTTGCAAAATTCTTAAGGAAAGGTTTCGGCCAAGATTTTCTTTGCATAAGCAACGTGATTGCTTCGAGCTTTTCATACGACTTGTTCTGTGTTTTGTCGCAATTAACGTGTGTTAGAGGAATTGTCAAGAGAATCGGCTCAGGTATGTTAAGGCTATCCCTTCTATCTTTTTGGCATGACCTAAATGATACTGAAAGAAACGAGCAAACACACAGTTTCCATAAACGACTCTATTCATAGAAATATTAGGGGTGTCTATATTCTTGATTCCCCATGTGAATTATTATTATATCTTCTTTTCATGGGTCTTAGAAAAATACATATTTGATGAAATTTATCCGACAGGCATATTATTTTTATGACATTCCGAGAAAATATTATTAATGTATTTCTTATGCATTTCATGCATTTATACATATACATTGATCTATGACCAGATGGCGTTATATACGTGTATATATGTATATGGTATATGAAAAAAGGTTATGTCGTTATATACGCACCTCCACCTGATCAGCTGGTATACGTTGATGATTTTCCCACAGTGGCTGAAATGATATAATGGGATACCCTCAAAGGCTTGATGATGTTATGAACACATATACCTATGAATGGTATGACATTTATACGTATATTCATGATATTAAAAAGATGAAATGATTCACAGAGCTATGCAGACGTACATGTCGAGTCTTTTACTCTATGTTTCTCTCATGTCTATTATTTACTGATTTTCATTCCTTACATACTCGGTACATTATTTGTACTGACGTCCCTTTTGCCTGGGGACGCTGTGTTTTATGCCCGCAGGTCTCGATAGACAGGTCGAGAGTCCTCTAAGTAGGCGATCAGCTCAGCAGAAGATATTGGTGTACTCCAATTGCTCCGGAGTTGCTTATTTGGTCAGTATGATTTAGATGTGTATGGTTTGGTATGGCGGGGCTTTGTCCCGACCTTTATAATATTTATGTACTCTTAGAGGCTTGTAGACATATGTCGTGTACGTGAAAGATTGTACGGCCTTGTCGGCCTATGTTTTGAGTTTATAAATGATCATGTTGGCCTATCAGGCCCGTATATCACGTGTATATGATGATGTAATAAGAAAGATACGTTACATTGGTAATCGGTTGAGTAAGGTACCGTGTGCCCATCGCAGCCCATCGGTTTGGGTCGTGACACCAGGTGTACTCACGTAGCCAGGGGGAGCATGTCCAACATTTGAGGATTGTACTACAGCGGCTGAGGGAGGAAAAACTTTATGCCAAGTTTTCCAAGTGTGAGTTTTGTCTTATTTCGGTGGCGTTCTTGGGGCACGTGGTGTCCAGTAAGGGAATTAAGTTGGATCCAAAGAAGATAGAGGCGGTTTAGAGTTAGCAGCTCCTTTGACCAGATTGACCCAGAAGGGTGCTCCATTCAGGTGGTCGAATGAGTGCAAGGAGAGCTTTCAAAATCTCAAGACTGACTTGACCATATCTCTAGTTTTAGTTTTGCCTTCAGCGTCACACTATTATACAGTGTATTGTGATGCTTCTCAGAATGGTATTGGGTGTGTCTTGATGTAGGAGGGTAGAGTGATTGCTTATGCTTTATGCCAGTTGAAGCCCCATGAGAAGAACTACCCTGTTCATGATTTGGAGTTGGCATCCATTGTTCATGCATTGAAGATTTGGAGGCATTATCTCTATGGTGTGTCTTTTGAGGTATTTACGGATCATTGGAGTCTCCAGCACTTGTTCAAACAAAAGGATGTAAATTTGAGAGAGTAGAGATGGTTGGAGCTGCTAAAGGAATATGATATTACCATTCTGTATCATCCCGAGAAGGCCAATATGGTGGCTGATGCCTTGAGTAGAAAGGCGGTGAGTATGAGTAGCCTTGCATTTATTCCTATTGGTGAGAGACCACTTGCAGCAGATGTTCAGGCCTTAGTCAACCAGTTTGTGAGGTTAGATGTTTCGGAGTATATTCGGGTTCTAGCTTGTGTGCTTGTCCTTAAGAACACGGTTCAGCACAGTGATGCCAGGGATGTTACTATTGGGGATGACGGGGTGTTGAGGATCCAGGGTCGGATTTGTGTACCCAATGTAGATGGGCTGCGAGAGTTGATTCTTAAGGAGGCCCACAGTTCGTGGTATTCCATTCATCCGCGTGCCGCGAAGATGTATCAAGACTTGAGGTAGCACTATTGGTGGAGGAGGATGAAGAAGGATATAGTGGGGTTTATAGCTCGGTACCTAAATTGTCAGCAGGTGAAGTATGAGCATCAGAGGCCAATGGTTTGCTTCAGAGGCTTAAGATTCCGGAGTGGAAATGGGAGCGTATCACCTTGGATTTTATAGTTGGGATCCCACGAACTTTGAGAAAGTTTGATGCTATTTGGGCAATTGTGGATCGGTTGACCAAGTCTGTGCATTTAATTCCAGTTGCGACTACTTATTCTTTGGAGCGGTTGGCTGAGATCTACATCCGCAAGATTTTTTGCCTTCACGGTGTGCCGATGTCTATCATTTCAGATCGGGGTACAGAGTTTACATCCTAATTTTTGAGAGCAATGCAACGAGAGTTAGGCACTCAGGTTGAGTTGAGTACAACATTCCACCCTTAAATGGACGGAGTGTCCGAGCGCACTATTTAGATATTGGAGGATATGCTACGCGCTTGTGTCATAGATTTCGGGGGTTCATGGGATCATTTTCTGCCGCGTGCAGAGTTTGCCTACAACAACAGCTACTAATCGAGCATTCAGATAGCTCCATATGATGCTTTGTATGGGAAATGGTGTCGGTCTATGGTGGGTTGGTTTGAGCCGAGTAAGGCTAGGCTATTGGCTACTGACTTGCAGAGTAAGGCTAGGTTTGATCATTTTCTGCCGCTTGCAGAGTTCAGGATGCTTCTGACAAGGTTAAATTGATTCAGGATCAGCTTCGCACGGCGTAGTCTAGAAAGAAGAGTTATGCCGATCGAAAGGTTTGCGATGTTTCTTACATGGTGGGGGAGAAAGTACTACTCAAGGTTTCACCCGTTAAGGGTGTTATGAGGTTCGGGAAGAAGGGAAAGTTGAGCCCTCGGAACACTGGCCCATTTGAGGTGCTTAAGAGGATTAGAGATGTAGCTTACAAGCTTGCCCTGCCGCCTATTCTATCGAGTGTTCATCTAGTATTTCATGTTTCTATGCTTTAAAAGTATGTATGTGATCCGTCTCATATTTTAAATTTCAGCACAGTTCAGTTGGATGGTGATTTGACTTATGATGTAGAGCCGGTGGCCATTCTGGATCAGAAGGTTCAAAATTTGAGGTCAAAGAACATAGCTTCAGTGAAGGTACAGTGGAGGGGTCAACCAGTAGGGGAGGCTAGTTGGGAGACCGAGTGGGAGATATGGATCAGATATCCATACCTATTTGAGACTCTAGGTATGATTATAGACACGTTCGAGGACGAACGTTTGTTTAAAAGGGGGAGGATGTAACGACCCGGCCAGTCATTTTGAGTGTTGTATCCCCGTTCCCCCATTTACTACTTATTCATTGCTCAATTGCTGTTATGTGACTTGCCGGGGTAGTTGGTTTGGTTCCTCGGATGATTCAGAATGAGTTGGGACACTTAGTCCCAAGGTTGATAGCTTAAGTTGAAAGGTTGACCAGATGTTGACTTAGGTTTAAACGACTGTAGAATGAAGTTTTAATGGTTCCGATAGCTCTCTAGGGTAATTTTGGACTTAGGAATGTGTTCGGATAGTGTTTTGGAGGTCCGTAGGTGATTTTGGCTTGAAATGTCGAAAGTTGAAAAATTTGGAAGTTTGGAGAGTTGAGAGGTTTGACCGAAAGTTTACTTTATGGTTACCGGGATCGAAACTTGGTTTCGGGTGTTTGAAAAGATCCGTTGTATCATTTATGACTTGTGTGCAAAATCTGAGGTCAATCAGAATTGATTTGATAGTTTTCGGCATATATTGTAGAAGTTTGAATTTCCTAGTTTTTGTTAGGCTTGAATTGGGGTGCAATTTTATTTTTGATGTTGTTTGATGTTATTTGAGGCCTCGACTAAGTTAGTATCATATTTTTGGATTTATTGTTATATTTGGTTGAGGTCTCGGGGGCCTCGGTTTTGTTTCAGATGATTAACGGATCAAATTTGGAATATAAGGCATGGCTGGGCAGACCTAGACAGGTGTGATCGCTCCTGCGAAGGTCATAGTCGCATATGCGAGGCTGTAGGTGCGTGGATGGCATCGCATAAGCGGATTTGGGTGAGCGGGGGGAGTTGCGCAGTTGCGAGGTTATTTCCGCACCTGCGAGAGCGCAAATGCGAACAAGGGCATGCAAGTGCGAAGTAGGCATGTGGCTGCAAACTCCGTATAAGCGGAGAGGAGGTCGCTGGTGAGGCTCCGTAAATGCAGAACCTTGTCCGCATATGCGAGCGCAGGAGGTCGCCAGGAGAACTGCATAAGCGGTGGATTTTTCGCTTCTGCGACACCGCAGATGCAGGTAAGTTGGTCGCAGGTGCGAAAAGCACTAGGCTAAATATAAACATAGGGTTCCGAAGTTTTATCATTTTTAGACTTTGCAAACTTGGATTAAGGCGATGTTTGAGAGGGATATCGAGGGGTTTGTTGACGTAAGTCACTATTGATCATTTTTATGCAATAATATTGATTACCCATTGAATTTCCCACCTAGTTTATATGTTTTTTAGGTGGAATTTTGGGAGTTTTAGGCTAGGGATTTGAAAATGAAATTTGGGGATTTAAGTGACGATTTGGTGTCAGAATTTGGTATAATTGGTATGGTTGGACTCGTGGTTGAATGGGTGTTCGTGGGCCCGGGGGTTAACTTTTGAGTTGACTTTTGATTAATAACTTAGCATTTTCATATAGAATTAATTCCAATAGCTTGAGTTGATTGTATCGAATTGTTTGTGGCTAGATTCGAGGCGTTCAGAGGCTGATTTGCAAGGCAGGGGCTTATTGGAGTAGAGATTTGCTCGGCTTGAGGTAAGTAAAACTTCTAAACTTAGTTCTGAGGGTATGAATCCCTGAACTTCGTGTTAAGTGATCAATATTGAGGTGACGCACATGCCGGGTGATGGGCGTGCACTGTAGTAATTATGACTTAGTCGATTTCGTGGGTCTATGTAGTCACCTTATCTGAATATCATTATTGTACTCTATGTGTTAGAGCGTTTGAGTTGTGATTTATGTTAGAAATCAAGTTTAGGCTATGTGCTGGTGCGGACCCACAATTGTCGTTCTTTGATGTTGAGTTATTTTCTTAATTGCAGTTATGAACTCAGTCACATTCATCTTTGCATATCATATCTCATTCTCTGTTAGCATACATTGTCACATCATGTATCATTGATTTGGGCTGCTTAGCATGAGTGTTGTGAGCCAGAGTGACTGGAGACATTGATGACTTAGTGAGGATGAGGGACTGTTTGTGAGTGATATTGATGGGATCGGGCTGCACTACGCAATGGGTACTATTGACTCTTGATGGGATCAGACTGCACGCCACATCAAATATTATTGATTCATGATGGGGTAGGGTTTCACGCCGCAACAGGATTTATTAGCGCTTGGGATGGATCTGGCCATTCGAAGTCTACACTCCCACAGTGAGTGCAGTTGCTATTGATTCATGATGGGAAGGGGTTGCACGTCGCAGCGGGTAATGTACAGTGCTGAGTGATTGAGTGTGATGACTGAGTATTGGGACAGTGAGGTTGAGTACTCTGAAAGTGTGAGTACGCGAGGCTTCCATTGTGTTGCATAACATACAATATGCATATTGGCATGTAGATATAGAGATGTCACATTCCTCATATCATTTAGACTTGACATATTTTATCTGTTTTGAGTTTAACTGTTAAACCTGGAAGCATGTCTACATTCCTGTACTGGTACATGCAGATTATGAGTTTCTCTGATATATTATTGTCATATGTTCTGTATGTTTCCGTAATGTTTAATTATGTATTTGGACCGTATTGTTCGGACTCGTCACTACTTTCAGTCCAAAGGTTAGACTTGTTACTTATTGAGTTGGTTGTACTCACGCTACATCCTGCACTTCGTGTGCAGATCCAGGTGTTTTCGGGCACAGTGGTTGTTGATCTTGGAGCTTCAGCCTTTCGTAGATTTTCAATGTACCTGCCTTGGCATCCGCAGACCTTGACTCTCCTCCCCTATCTCTCTGTTTTACTTATTATGTTCTACTTTCTTAGACAGTGTATCAGACTATTATTGTATATATGCTCATGTACTTAATGACACCCGAGTTTTGGGAAATTATGTGTTGAATTGTAGTGTTTCCATCCAGTTTTTATGAGATTATTACTTAAACCTATTTCAGTATATTTTGAATTTAAAAATGTTTGTATGTGTGAGTTGTTGGCTTGCCTAGTATCATGATAGGCTCCATCATAACATGTTGAGTTTTGGGTCGTGACAATGACCTCAGAATCAGGATTTGAACGTTGCAATAGGTTCGCATGACAATCTTAGACATGCACATTTGTTCGGATCGCGATTCGGGTGGACCGAGAGGGTTTCAACACTTATTGTTGGATGTTGGTATTTTTAACGTTTTAGAGTTTTATAAGTTTGATTTGAAGTGGACTTTGGTGATATCAGAACTTTCTTGGATTTATGAGTGTTAGGATAGGTTCGTATTGTCATATAGGACTTGTGTGTGAAATCTGGTTCCATTCCGAGTTGTCTAAGTACGATTAGTGGCATTCAGAGTTAGATGGAAGAAGTTTGAATAGTTTTGTTTGGGTGCGATTCTTGATTGTGATGTTATTTTATGTGTTATGAGGACTCAAATGGGTTCAGATTATATTTATGGACTTGTTGGGATAATTGGATAGAGTCACGGATGGCTCGGGTGAGTTTCGAACGACCCAGAGCGTTATTGAAGTTAGCAGATTTTTTATGGTGCTTTTGTGCTTCAAGATTGCGAAGGTGGTCCCGTGATCACAAAGAAGGAAATTGGTGTCACGGACTAACATCATACCTTAAGGATCGTGATGGCACCTAGTCTCTAAAACTAGGTAAGCAGATCACTTACAACAGTTAAACCTTTAAAACATGATATGATAATGCAGAGTTTATTATAAATGCATAAATTAAGGTGATACAAGCCAACACAACGATAATCACAACAAATCTCCAAGACTAGGGAGTATAGAGTCACGAGTTCTAACTGAATACATAAAAATATCTCTAAATACAATAGTGTTCGATAAAGAGTTGACAATATAAGTGTAAGGAAAGGACTCCAAGGGGTCTGCGGCGGACAAGCAGCTCAACCTTGAATCCTTGCGATCAAAGACGCTCACACAACCCGGGTCCGCTATTTCCAATACCTAGATTTGCACACAAATATGCAGAAGTATAGAATGAGTACACCACGATCGGTAAGCATCAAGACTAACGTCATTGGAGTAGTGATGAGGTACAAGTCGAGACATTCACCAGACATGAAAACCTGTGCAGAATATAATTATAAAGCTAACAACGGAAATAAAATCAATAAATGGCAAAAAAGAGTAAACATGTGTTAAAACAATAAAATAATCAAAACATAATTAAAATAAAAGTTGAATAAATTAAGGACAGAAAAAATCAGGTTTCATGCGGAAGCTAGTAAAGCAAACCTTCAACGACGATAAATAAGACAACAAAAGAGAAATATACCAAAAGATACACAGACATTTAACGTGGTTCGGTCAATGTGACTTACATCTACGGCGGAGATGAGCAGTCCACTATATATAAAGAGAGTACAAAATACCGGGAGAATAACCTCACGAAGAGGCAAACACAAGTGACCCACTAACACTTGTCCCGTAAAGTTCTCCCCTTAAACAGCACTCTCAAATCCCATATGGCTACATTGTGGATGCTACTAAATGAGAAGGAAGGATCCTCGATTATAGAAGTCTAAATCTTTTCCTACAAGAAAAGGGACTAGCTAAACATGAAAGAATTATAATTTCCTTCTAGGAAAAGTAGCCTAATTATTTTAAATTTTTTGTCCTTTCCTTCAAAAGATAGGAAAATCATATAAGGTAAGACAATCAAGACAAACACCTAACAATTCTCCCCCTTGGCCTGAATTTTCTAACAAATAAACTTGATCCATCTTCTTCACATAACCTTCAATAGGTTGCATCTCCAGATCTCCACCGCAATGTTTGTCGCAATGTGAGCAAAACTCCGGTCAAATTTCTCAGACAAAAATCATGATCACCGTCAAATAGGTTGCGGATAGAACAAAGCCCACCAAGATGAACCTGTCTTGATCCTTTCTCTAAGACCACTTGTTAGGACCGAAAAAATAAGGTGTCTTGCGGAAGCTAGTAAGGTAAAACTTTAACGACGATAAATCAAATAACAAAAGAGAAATATACATAAAGAGATACAAACATTTAACATGGGGTCAATTTGACCTACATCCACGGTGGAGATGAGCAATCCACTATATAAAAAGAGAATACAAAATACCAAGAGAATAACCTCATGAAGAGGAAAACACGAGTGACACACTAACACTTGTCCCGTTAAAAGTGACACACTAACACTTGTCCCGTTAAACACTCCTCCACTTAAACAAGACTCTCCAACCCTATATGGCTACATTGTGGATGCTACTAAATGAGAAGTAAGGATCCTCAATTTATAGAAGTCCAAACCTTTTCCTACAAGAAAAGGGACTAGCAAAACATGGAAGAATTATAATTTTCTTATAGGAAAAGAAAAGCTTAATTATGGTAAATGTGTTGTCCTTTCCTTCAAGAGAGAATAAAATCAAATAAGGTAAGAAAATCATGACAAATACCTAACACACACCTCATAATCACAATTCACACGTCACAAATCACAAATCTTATACACATGGCACCTCGTGCCCACACTATCAATCACCTTCACACGATAAAGATCTCGTTCCACAACATAAGTCATACTCGTATGGCAAAGAACTTGTGCCTCAACAAATACCACAACCACACGGCAAATACCTCGTGCCACCACATATTTCGTATTCGTGTCAATTACAAATAAAATGTTCAAAAAGAATTTATCAAAATCAAATAAAGTAAAGCATGATAACATTTTTCTTATTTTATAATTTATCAAAAATCAAATAAAGTAAAGATAATAACAATTTCCATATTTTAAAATTCATCAAAAATCAACTAAAGTAAAGCATGATTACAATTTCTTTATTTACATCCGTTATGTTACTAACAACTCAACAAAATAAGAGATAATAACTCTACATAGGCAAATCCATCTTGACAACCAATCCATCAAATAGTAATAGAGGCACATATTAGCAAATTGAAACAACACAACACATCACATAATGTGCATGACACATACAAGAAGTAACAAACCGTTCCAACACAAAAATAACAATAAGAGTCACTCTGATATGCCAGATATCATAATCACATAACCCCCTATCTCGCCGCGCGTGAATCCCAATGAAGTATTTCTCCTTGCACCACATGCATATGTATCCCCCTTATCTCGCCGCATGCGCATCAATATACACATCATCCTTATGCTGCCGCTTGCGCATCTTAATCACAATACACAATCAACCGCACACCACGTGCCCGTATGACACAACATTTCTCAAACAAAAATACCAATGCCATAATAATATATAGCCCACAGCTCGACAATAATGTATACAAGAATTATAACAACAACACAAGAGTACGGGAAAAAAATCAATACAAGAATTACAACAAAAACACAAGAGTACGGGAAGTAAGTCCATACAAGAATTATAACATCGATACAAGAGTATGAGTAGTAAATCAACAATGACATATGCTTTACATAACAATAATTTCAATTCCTAAGGGTCTAATCTGGTCAATTTCCACACATAAGCCCATGTACATACTCGTCACCTCATGAACACGTCTTTTTACATAGTTCAAATAATGAAAGTAGATCAATTCCCAAGATGTGATTCCCCCACACAAAGTTAAGCAAGATACTTACCTCAAAAGCCCTCAAATCAATACTCAAAAATATTGTTTCCTTTAAAATTCACCTTCGCTCGGCTCAAATCTAACCAAAATTGACTTAATAACATCAAACAATGCAAAAGAAACCAATTTCAATTAATAAAATTACGATATTTACACAAATTTCTCAAAAGTCGACAAAAGTCAACCCAAGACTTGCCCGGTTAAAACCCGAGTCAAAGGGTATATCTTGACTATCTATAGCCCTATGAGTCTACATAGGTGTTTGATTTTTAAATCCGAGTCTAATTTGACTCTCAAATCTAATATATTCATTTAGGATCTTTTTTTTTTTACTAAAATCACCAATTTTCCTTAGTTAGATTCATCAATTAAATGCTAAAATAAAGATGGAATCATGAATAATAACTAAATCTGAGTCAAGAATACTTACCCCAATCCAAATCATAAAACTCTCCTCCAAAATTGCTATAATATGAGCTCTATAACCAAAAATGTGATAAAATAACCACAACCCTCAAAATCGAATACTTAAATAATACTGCCTAGTGAAACACATCACGGAAAAACCATCGTGACCGAGAAGAAGAAATCAGCACTGCCCAAAAATGGACTTCGTGATCGCATTTGCTCCACCCGATCGCGAATGCCATCGAACTAAGGAAGCGCGAATGCGAGCCCCCTACCGCAAACATATAAGCCAATGAGCCATCCACCTCCAACCATACTACGCGATCACGGACTTCTACTTGTGAACGTAATAGACAAACAACTCAAGCATCACGAACGTGATCATATATCTGTGAACGTGAAGAATTGTAACGACCCGGCCGGTCGTTTTGAGACTATTAGCCCCGATCCCCTATTTATTTCTCCCTCCATCTCATTTTATGGCTACTTGACTTGCCGATGTACTTGATGTCGGGTTCGGGAGAGTTTCAGAGAGGAAATAGGACACATAGTCCCTAAAAATGGAAGTTAAAGTCATAAGAGTTGACCATAGTCGTACTTGTGTGAAGACAACTCAAAAATGGAGTTTGGTCAGTTCAAATAGCTCCGTATGGTAATTTTTGTCTTAGGAGCGTATCCGGATGTTGGTTTGGAGGTCCGTAGGCCATTTCAGAGTTAATTAGCAAAAGTTGGAAAGTTGGAAGATTTTGGAAGGTTTAACTGGGAGTGGACCTTTTGATATCGGGGTAGGAATCCGATTCCGGAAGTTGGAGTAGGTCCGTAATGTAATTTATGACTTGTGTACAAAATTTGAGGTCAATCGTACGTGATTTGATAAGTTTCGGCATCGAATGTAGAAGTTAGAAGTTCTAAAGTTCATTAGCCTTGAATCAATGCGCAATTCTTGGTTTCAACATTTTTTTATGTGAATTGAAGGAACGACTAAGTTCGTATGATTTATTAGGACTTGTTAGTATATTCGAATGGGGTCCCGGGGTACCCCGGGTGTGATTCAGATTGATTTCGAAACAAATTTTGGACTTGTGCAATTGCTGAGATTCCAGCCTTCTAGTGTCATCGCACCTACGGAGGAATTGGCCCCAGGTAGGGACTCACAAATGTAGAGAGTTGATTGCAGAAGCGAATTGTGGCCTGCCCAGCTGGGACCGCAGATGTGGTCAGAGTTCTGTAGAAGTGGACTTGCACGTGAGATTTAGGAAGCGCAGAAGCGGAAAGGCTAGCCAAGCCTAGGGTCGCAGAAGCGGATCCCCTTCCGCAAGAGCGGGAGCGCATATGCGCATTTTTGTCCGCAGAAGCGGAGTTTGGTGGGCTAAGTGAGAACCGCATCTGCGATGGAATTTTCGTAGGTGCGGAGCCACTTGTGCGGCAGTAAGGTTCGCAGATGCGGATTCACTGGGCAGAAAATAGGATCTTCGAGGGTTTGATTTCATAATTCATTGTGTGACCTAGAGAGCTCGGATTGAGGTAAAATTTTGAGAATTTTCATAGGAAACATTTGGGTTAGGATTCTTGACTCGTTTTTGATTAATTCCCATGAATCTATTGTTGTTTTCATCATTTAATTAGTATTTTTAGTTTGAAATTTGGGGAAAAATGAGAAAACTTCCTAGGCTAAATATTGGGGATATGAAAGGTGATTTGAGGTCAGATTTGAGTAATTCGTGTATGGTTGGACTTGATATCAAATGTGTATTCAGATTTTATGATTTTGGTCGGGTTCCGAGACGTGAGCCCGGGTCGACCTTTTGGAGCAAATTTTCAATTCTTTGCTAAAGTCGTAATTTCATTATTTAAATTAGTTTCCTATAGTTCTATTTATAGTATGAAATTATTTTAGCTAGATTCGAGCCGATCAGAGTTGGAAAATCGAGGGAAAGGCTTTCTTATCCATTGATTGAGCGAGATTTGAGGTAAGTGACTTGTCTAACCTTGTGTGGGGGAAATCCCCTTAAGATTTGGTTTTGGTATGACAGTTTGTGATATGCGATGGCTATGTACGCGAGGTGACGAGTGCGTACACAAGCTAAATATTGAAATTCCGGTTGTATTTATGTAGTTTCCATTCTATGCCTTAACTAATTACTTTAGCATGTATAGTCATCATGTTTATTTCACCTGCCTACTTGTCTTATCTCTTATTTGCAAATTGTATAATACGTTTAGTTGAATTACCTGCTTTCTTGATTCCATGTTCCTTGTTTAATTGTGGGATTCTTTACTTGAAATTGCTATTCTTAGAATATCGTTGTTTCAGTTGTTATGTTTGGTTTCAGTGATTTATTGTTGAAATGACTGTTTGGTTGTTGCACGAGTTATCTGCCGTGCAGTTGTTATTGTTTGCACAAGTTTTTTCTTCGTGCTGTTGTGATTATTGATTCGCCTGTTGTGGTACAAGGTCTGGGTGTTGAAACACATGCTGTGAGATAAGGTGGGCTTGATACGCGTGGCTAGTAGGGGAACTACTAGAAGTCATGCAGTGTGATAAAGTTGGCTAAAACGCGGGATGCTATTTTGGAAAAATTATTTTTAAAACAAAATATAAAGGCTCCTGCTGTGATATAAGGAAATATTATGAGATATTTACTTTTGGGACTACGAGGCGGTACCTCGGGAGTGCCCCTTATTGATTTCCTCTATTTGTTGTATAGTTGTTGATGTTGATCCTTAACTTGTAAGATTTTTGCTTTCCTTTCATTTTGTATTTGTCTTCCTTTGATTCCCTGTTATTACCTTCCATAAATTTTCATTGTTTAATTTCTCTGTCATTTCATTATATTATTATATCTTCTGCCTTGTTTCTTATTATTTCCGGTAGGGCCTGACTTGACCTCGTCACTACTCTATCAAGTTAGGCTTGGAACTTACTAGGTACCATTGTGGTGTACTCATACTATGCTTCTGCACATATTTTTGTGTAGATCCAGGTACTGCCTACAAGACCAGGTATCAGTAAGCTAGTTTGTACATGGAGACTTCAAGATACATCTGCCAGTGTCCGCAGACCTCGGAGTCCCCCTCTACCTTTGTTATGTTGTTTCCTTATCCTCATTAGACTCTGATGTATAGGGATATTTAGCATTTCTCTTTAGAGCTTGTGACATATATCTACCAGGTTTTGGGAGTTGTTCATACTTGAGTTGCAGTTTTATTTATTACAGTTGTTGACGTTTTGAGTTTTAGCTTAATATTTCAGTTATTCCGCATGCTTGTTAGGCTTACCTAGTCTTAGAGACTAGGTGCTGTCACAACATCCTACAGAGGAAAAATTGGGATTGTGACAATTTGGTATTAGAGCACTAGATTCATAGGTGTTATAAGTCACAAATAGGTTTAGTAGAGTCTCGCAGATCGGTACGGAGACGTCAATGCTTATCTTCGGGCGGCTATGAAACTGTTAGGAAAAACTTATCTTCTTTGACTTTGGATTTTAAATTTCTGTCTTTCTATTCGCTCACAGATGGTGAGGACATGTACAACTGGATCAGATGACCAGACATCGTGCCCCCTGCTAGAGCCAAGAGAGGCCGGGGATGCGGTAAAGGCTGATGATGTCTATGTGGTGCAGACAGAGCACCCCCACGAGCTGCTACAGAAGATCCATAAGTAGCTTCAGTTTGAGGCCAGTCACCTGAGATGCCTGTTACTGCACCAGCCCTCCAGGAGACTCTCGCCCAGTTTCTGAGCATGTTCAGCACTTTGGCTCAGGCAGGGTTGATACCACTTGCTCCTGCCATATTTCAGGCAGTGGGAGGAGCACAGACTCCAGCCGCCCGTACCCTAGAATAGCGGGTCCAGGTCGACCAGGTTCCTGAGGTCATACCAATACAGCCGGAAGCCCCAGTTCAGCCCGAGGTTAGGGCAACAATTTTTGAGGTTCGAGAGGTACAAGAAGTACTACCCTCATACTTTCTGTGGCTTGGTGTCAGAGGATGCCCAGGGTTTTCTTGAGGAGTGCCACCGTATCCTCCATACTATGGGTGTTGCGGAGTCTAGTGGGGTTTCTTTCACTACGTCACAGCTTAGAGGAGCGGCCTATTAGTGGTGGCGAGCATATGGGTTAGGTAGTTCGGTCGAGGCAACTTCACTCACCTGGACTTAGTTTTCAAAAATGTTCTTGAGGGAGTATATTCCCCAGAGTCTCAGAGATGCATGGCGCGCAGAGTTTGAGCAGTTGCGCCAGGGTTCTATAATCGTGTCAGAGTATGCGGTCCAGTTCAGTGATTGGGCTAGGCATCTACCAGCCTTGGTTAACACTGTTCGAGAGAGGGTTTGTCAATTTATCAAGGGGCACAACCCCAGTATAAGATTTAACACGGGCCGAGAGTTGGAGATTGACCTTACATACCAGTAGGTAGTGGGGATTTCTAGGAGATTAAAGGGTATGTTGACTCGGGATAAAGAGGAGAGGGAGGCCAAGAGGTCTCGAGAGTCTAGCCCATACAATGGTACCCATGCCCCAGTTGCAGCTCGTCATTGTAGGGGCTATGTGAGTCGCCCTGTTCATTCAGCACTTCCAGCTTCCAGGTATTCCAGCCACTCCTAGGCCTCAGGCTCCATATTATGTACCGCCATTGTCTAGTGCATCTCCTGCACGGGGTGCTTTCAGCGGTCAGTCCAACCGATCAGGCTCGAGTTGGCCTCAACAGCCACATCCTTCGAGAGCTTGTTTTGAGTCTGGGGACAACCGTCATGTGGTGATGGATTACCCCAGACTCAGGAGGGGTGCACCTCCACAGATTACTTAGGGACCACGAGCTCCACCCGGGTCCTCAGGCCACGGTTACAGCATCAACTACCACCCACCTGCATAACTAGTTAGAGGTAGAAGTCGAGTAGGTAGAGGTCGCCTTAGAGGGGGAGGCCAGGCTAGATACTATGCTCATCTTTCTAGAATGGAGGCAGTTGCATATGACTCTATCATCACACGCATTGTTCCGATCTATCATAGAGATTCATCAGTCTTATTTGATCCAGGCTACACTTATTCCTATGTGTCATCTTATTTTGCTCCATATTTGGGTGTATCCAGTGATTCCCCGAGTTCTCCTGTCTATGTGTCTACACCCGTGGGAGATTGTATTGTTGTTGACCATGTGTATCGGTCGTGTTTGGTTGTTCTTAGTGTTTTTGAGACCAGAGATGATTTATTGTTGCTCAGTATGGTGGATTTTGATGTTATTTTGGGCATGTACTGGTTGTCGCCCTATCATGGTATCCTTGATTGTCATGCCATGACGGTGACGTTAACTCTTCCAGGTCTACCGCGATTAGAATGGAGAGGTACTTTAGACTATGTTCCTAGCAGGGTTGTCTCATTTCTAAAGGCTTAATGGATGGTTGAGAAGGGGTGTGATGCATATCTGGCATATGTGAGGGATGTTAGTGTTGATACTCCTACCGTCGAGTCAGTTCCGGTAGTGAGGGATTATCTAGATGTATTCCCGACGGATCTTTTGGGCATGCCACCCGACAGAGATATCGACTTTGATATTGATTTATTACCGGGAACTCAACCCATTTTTATTCCACCCTATCGTATGGCCCCATCAGAGTTGAAAGAGTTAAAAGAACAGTTGCAAGAGTTGCTCGATAAGGTCTTCATTTGACCCAGTGTGTCAGCTTGGGGTGCTCAGTCCTATTTGTAAAGAGGGATGGTTCTATGCGAATGTGTATTGATTATCACCAGTTGAACACGGTTACAATGAAGAATAAGTATCCATTGCCACGTATTGATGACCTATTTGATCAGCTTCAGGGTGCTAGAGTATTCTCTAAGATCGACTTGCATTTAGGCTATCATCAGTTGAAGATTCGGGAGCCAGATATCCCGAAGAGTGCTTTCAAGACTCAGTATGGTCATTACGAGTTCCTTGTGATGTCTTTTGGGTTGACCAATGCCCCAGAACCATTTATGCACTTGATGAACAATGTATTTTAGCCCTATCTTGACTCTTTCGTCATAGTGTTTATTGACGACATTCTGGTGTACTCCCGGAGTTGGGAGGATCATGAGCAGCACCTAAGGACTGTGTTTCAGACCTTGAGAGAAAAGAAGTTATATGAAAAAATTTTGAAGTGTGAATTTTGGCTAGATTCAATGGCATTCTTGGGTCATGTAGTATCGACTGAGGGGATCAAGGTAGATCCGAAGAAGAGTGAAGCAGTGCAGAGTTGGCCCAGACTGTCCTCAGCTACGGAGATTCGGAGTTTTCTTGGCTTGGTGGGGTATTATTGTCGATTTGTAGAGGGATTCTCATCTATTGCAGCACCTATGACCAGGCTGACCCAAAAGGGTGCTCCGTTTAGATGGACCGAGGAGTGTGAGGAGAGCTTTCAAAAGCTCTAGACTGCTTTGACGACATCCCAGTGTTGGTATTGCCTACTGATTCGGGGTTTTATATGGTGTATTGTGATGCATCGCACATTGGTCTCGGCGAGGTGTTGATGCAGGACGGTAGGGTGATTTCCTACGCATCTAGACAATTGAAGTTGCATGAGAAGAACTATCATGTCCGCAACCTCGAGTTAGCAGGTATTATTCATCCCTTGAAGATCTGGCGGCACTATTTGTATGGTGTCCCTTGTGAGGTCTACACCGATCACCGGAGTTTTTAACATCTGTTTAAATAGAAGGATCTTAACTTGCGGTAGCGGAGATGGTTGGAGATGCTTAAGGATTATGACATCACCATACTCTATCATCCCGGGAAGGCCAATGTGGTAGCTGATGCCTTAAGTTGCAAGGCAGAGTGTTTGGGACGTTTAACATATCTACCAGTAGCAGAGAGGCCTTTAGCCTTGGATATTCAAGCCTTGGCCAACTAGTTTGTTAGATTGGATGTTTCCAAGCCGAGCCGAGTTTTGGCTTGTGTGGTATCTCAGTCTTCTCTATGTTATCGTATCAGAGAGCGTCAGTATGATGAGCCCCATCTGCTTGTCCTCAAGGACACGTTTTTGCACAATGATGCCAAGGAGGTCACTATTAGGGATAACAATGTATTACAGATGCAGGGTAGGCTATGTGTGACCAATGTAGATGGTTTTTGTGAGTTGATTCTCTAGGAGGCTCACAGTTTGCAGTTATCCATTCATCCGGGTGCCGTGAAGATGTATCAGGACTTGAGGAAGCACTATTGGTGGAGGTAGATAAAGAAGGACATAGTGGAGTATATAGCTCGGTGCCTAAATTGTCAGTAGGTAAAGTATGAGCATCATCGACCATGTGGACTGCTTCAGAAGCTAGAGATTCCGGTGTGGAAATGGGAGTGGATCACTATGGATTTCATTGTTGGGCTTCCACAGACTTAGAGTGAGTTCGATACATTTTGGGTGATTGTGGATAAATTGACCAATTTAGCTCATTTCACTCTTGTGGATACTACTTACTCTTTGGAGCAGCTGGCTCAAGTTTACATTCGCAAGATTGTCAGGCTTTACGGCATGCCGGTATCTATCATCTCTGACTGGGGCACATAGTTTACATCGCGGTTTCTGGAGAGCCGCACAACATGAGTTGGGTACTCGGGTGGAGTTGAGTACATCATTTCACCCTCAGACGAATGGACGTCAGAGCACACTATTCAGATATTAGAGGATATGCTTCGTGCGTGTGTGATGTATTTTAGAGTTTCTTGGGATCAGTTCTTTCCACTTGCAGAGTTTGCATACAACAACAGTTATCAATCAAGTATTCAGATGGCCCCGTATGAGGGTTTGTATGGTAGGGAGTACTGGTCCCCGGTGGGTTGGTTTGAGCCGGGAGAGGCTAGACTATTGGGTATAGACTTGGTTTAGGATACCTTGAAAAAGGTTAAATTGATTCAGGATCGACTTCGTACAGCCCAATCCAGACAGATAAGTTATGCGGATTAGAAGGTTTACGACGTTGCATTCATGATTGGGGAGCGGGCCTTGCTCCGAGTTTCGCCCATGAAGGTCATTATGAGGTTCGTAATTAAGGGCAAGTTGAGCCATATGTATATCAGGCCTTTTGAGATTCTTGAGAGGGTTGTAGAGGTGGCTTACAAACTTGAACTACCACCTAGTTTCTCTGCAGTTCACCCAGTGCTCTATGTTTCCATGCTCCAGAAGTATCACGGCGATCTGTCTCATGTGTTAGACTTTAGCTCAGTCCAGTTGGTCAAGGATCTATCTTATGTTGAGGAGCCAATGGCCATTTTGGACAGTAAAGTTCGAAAGTTGAGGTCAAAGAATATCGCTTCAGTGAAGGTTTAGTGGAGGAGTCATCTAGTCGAGGAGGGGACTTGGGAGACCGATCATGATATGCGCAGCCGTTATGCTAATCTTTTCACCACTTCAAGTACGTCTCTATACTCGTTCGAGGATGAACGTTTGTTTTATGAGGGGGAGGATGTAACGACCTGGTCGGTTGTTTTGAGAGTATTAGATCTGATACTCCATTTATTTCTCCCTCTATCTCATTTTGTGGCTACTTGATTTTCCGGGGTGCTTGGTGTCGAGTTCGCGAGAGTTTCGGAGTGGAAATGGGACACATAGTCCCTAAAAATGGAAGTTAAAGTCATATGAGTTTATCGTAGTCGAACTTGTATGAAGACGACTCCAGAATGAAGTTTTGTCTATTCCAATAGCTCCGTTTAGTGATTTTGTTCTTACGAGCGTGTGCGGATGTTGATTTGGAGGTCCGTAGGTCATTTCGGTGTTAATTGGCGAAAGTTGGAAAGTTTGAAATTTTCAAAAGGTTTGACCCACAGTGAATTTTTTGATATCGAGGTCGGATTCTGATTCCGAAAGTTGGAGTAGGTCCGTAATGTCATTTATGACTTGTGTGCAAAATTTGAGGTCAATCGGACGTGATTTGATAGGTTTCGGCATCGAATGTAGAAGTTAGATGTTCTAAAATTCATTAGTCTTGAATCGATGCACAATTCTTGGTTTTAGTGTTGTTTGATGTGAATTGAAGGCTCGACTAAGTTCGTATGATGTTTTAGGACTTGTTGGTATATTCAAACGTGGTCCCGGAGGGCCTCGAGTGTGATTCAGATTGATTCCGGAACAAAATTTAGACTTGTGCAATTGCTGAAGTTCCAGCCTTCTGATGTCATCGCATGCGGAGGAATTGGCCATAAGAGTGGACTCACAAATACAGAGAGTTGATCGCAGAAGAGAATTGTGGTCTGCCGAGCTGGGACCACAGATGCGGTCAGAGTTCCGCATAAGCGGACTCCCACATGCGATTGAGGAAGCGAAGAAGCGGAAAGGCTAGGCAAGCCTGGGGTCACAGAAGCGGAGCCCCTTCCACAGGAGCGGGAGCGCAGATGCGCATTTTGGTCCACAGAAGCGGAGTTTGCTGGGCTAAGTAAGAATCGCACCTGCGATGGAATTTCTGCAGGTGCGGAGCCGCAGGTACGGCAGTAAGGTCCGCAGATGCGGATTCACTGGTCAGAAAAGAGGATTTTCGAGGGTTTGATTTCATAATTCATTTTGGGACCTAGAGAGCTCAGATTGAGGCGATATTTTGAGGGATTTTTAGAGGAAACATTTGGGTAAGGATTCTTGACTCGTTTTTGATTAATTCCCATGAATATATTGTTGTTTTCATCATTTAATTAGTGTTTTTAGTTAGAAATTTGGGGAAAATTTAAGAAAACTTCCTAGGGCTCGATATCGATATCGAATGGCTGTTTGTATTTTATTCTTTTATTCGGGTTTCGAGACGTGGTCCCGGGTCGACCTTTTGGAGCGAATTTTCAATTCTTTGCGAAAGTCATAATTACATTATTTAAATTAGTTTCCTATAGTTATAATTTTAGTACGAAATTATTTTTGCTAGATTCAAGCTGATCGGAGTTGGAAAATCGAGGGAAAGGCCTTCTTATCGATTGATTGAGCGAGGTTTGAGGTAAATGACTTGTCTAACATTGTGTGTGGGAAATCCCCTTAGGATTTGGTATTGTTGTGACTATTTGTGATATGTGAGGTCCGTGTACGCGAGGTGACAAGTGCGTACACCGGATAAATATTGAAATTCCGATTTTATTTAAGTAGTTTCCATTCTATGCCTTAACTGAGTTACTTTAGCATGTATAGTCATTATGTTTAGCCTAATTTCACCTGCCTACTTGTCTTATCTTTTATTTGCAACTTGTACTATACGTTTAGTTGAATTACCTACTTTCTTGATTCCATGTTCCTTGTTTAACTGTGGGATTCTTTACTTGAAATTGCTAATCTTGGAATATCGTTGTTTCAGTTGTTATGTTTGGTTTCAGTGATTTATTGTTGAGATGGCTGTTTGGTTGTTGCATGAGGTTTCTGTCATGCGGTTATTATTGTTTGCACGAGGTTTCTGCCATGCCGTTTTGATTATTGATACGCATGAGATGGTACAAGGTTTGGGTGTTGAAACGCATACAGTGAGATAAGGTGGGCTTGATACGCGTGGCTAGTAGGGGAACTACTAGAAGTCGCACGGTTTGATAAGGTTGGCTATTTTGGGAAAATTATTTTTAAAATAAAATATAAAGGCTCCCGCGGTGATATAAGGAAAGATTATGAAATATTTACTTTTGGGACTATGAGGTGGTACCTCGGAAGTTCCCCCTATTGATTTCCTCTATTTATTGTATTGTTGTTGTTGTTCCTTAACTGGTAAGATTTTTGCTTTCCTGTCATGTTGTATTTGTCTTTCTTTGATTCCCTGTTATTACCTTCCATAAATTTTCATTGTTTCATTTCTCTGTCATTTCATTATATTATTATATCTTCTGCCTTGTTTGTTATGATTTCCAGTAGGGCCTGACCTGACCTTGTAACTACTCTACCCAGGTTAGGCTTGGCACTTACTTGGTACCATTGTGGTGTACTCATACTATGCTTCTGCACATCGTTTTGTTCAGATCCAGGTACTGTCTACCAGATCAGGTATCAGTGAGCTAGTCCGTACGTGGAGACTTCAAGGTACATCTGCCAGCGTCCGCAGACCTCGGAGTCCCCCTCTACCTTTATTATGTTGGTTCCTTATCTTCATTAGACTCTGATGTATAGCATTTATCTTTAGAGCTTGTGACTTATATCTACCAGGTTTTGGGAGTTGTTCATACTTGAGTTGCAATTTTATTTATTACAGTTGTTGACGTTTTGAGTTTTACCTTAATATTTGAGTTATTCCGCATGCTTGTTAGGCTTACCCAGTCTTAGAGAGTAGGTGCCGTCACGACATCCTATGGAGGAAAAATTGTGGTAGTGACAAGAATAACCACACCAGCTCCCACTACTCACCGCGATCACGGTAATAAATGCCACACACCCAAAAAGAGTCTGACACCAATCCAAAACACACCTGAGATCCTCGGGACCCCGTCCGAACATGCCAACAAGTTCCAACACATATCACGGACTCTTTCAAGGCCTCAAATTACACCAACCAATATCAAAACTATAAATCACACCTCAATTCGAGCCTAACAAACTAATGAACTTCAAATTTCCAAAACGCATACCGAACTAACTCAAATAAACTCGGAATGACCTTAAATTTTACATCGAAGTCCCAAATGACACTACGGACCTGTAATAACTCTCGGAATTGCAATACGAACCCGATATCAACAAAGTCAACTCTCTATCAAACTTAGAAAAATTTTAAACCTTTAAATTGCCAACTTTAGGCAAAAAAGCCAAATCAACCTAGGAACCTCCGAGTCCAATTCCGAGCATATGCCTAAGTCCAAAATCACCATACAAATCTATTGGAACCATCAAAATAATATTCCACGGTTCAATACTCAAAAGTCAAACTTAGTGAATTCTTTCAACTTAAAGCTTTCAAGTTGAGAATCATTCTTCCAAATCAATCCTGAATCACTCGAAAACCAAAACTAACAATACACACAAGTCATAATAAACCTTATGAAGCTACTGGTGACCTCAAACCATTGAACTGAACATGGATGGTTAAAACTACCAATCGGGTCATTACAACTGGAGGGGGCAGTGGTTGCTCTTCGCGAACACAAAGTTGGCCCCGCGAATGCGATTTAGGACCTAGCTCCTCTTCGCGGATACGGAGGAGCCTACGCGAACACGAAGAATAATGAGGAAGGAATAAGGAGACAGGCTTTGGCCTTCGCGAATGCGGCTATAGGTGTGCGAACGTGAAGGGTTGGAACATAGAGTTCTTCACGAATGCGATAGGGCAATTGTGAATGCGAAGAAGGAAACCTGGGCAGGGCCAGATTGGTCTTCATGATCACGAGGGTTCTTCCGCGATCATGATGAAGGAAGTATGGTAGATAAGTTTTAATTTGGGAGTTAAGCTCATTTCTTCATACACCCTCTTGGCTTTGGAGATTTGAAGGCTCTTTGAATGTCACGACCCAAAACCACCAACTGGTCATGATGGCGCCTAACTCATTGCTAGGAAAGCCAAACACTACAAAGCGAAATATAAATACTGAATTAACAGAAATAATACAAATCTAAGGCCAATAAACATAAACAACAACGTCGATGTATAACAAATCCCCCAGAACTGGTAAAAGCGAAGTCATCAGCTCTAAAACTGGAATACAAGTCTGAAATACCAAATAACAACACTATTTGAATGAAATATAATAGTATAAAATGAAAAAAAAGATGCAAGATTGCGGTCAAGATGCAGCTCTACCTCATCTCTCCAAGGATAACTCAGCAACAAGCCTTAGTTACTAGTGGCTCAGTCCAACACCTGGATATGCACAATTAAGTATAGAGTGTAGTATAAGTACAACTGACCCCATGTACTCAATAAGTATCATAACTAACCTCGACAAGGTAATAGAGGCAAGAATTATAAATGATACTTGCTAACCACCTGTACAATTCATTGAATCCCAACAAGTACAAAACAATGATACGATCAAGTTATGAATCACAGATAAAACCATCTTGGTGCACACAATAATTTAATGTACTTTGCTCAGTCAACAATCCAGCATATAAAGAAGATATGCAACAAATCATGTAAACAACCAAGGAAAATACAAATAAGGATGAAATGCAATAACCAAAACAAACATTGGCCAGCTTTTCCTCTGAATCTCAATAACCGAACCAAAACACTGATCAGTTTTCCTCAAACTGCATGTACACCATCATGAAGAAACATGATAGTGTGACCCTAGGGGGATGGATCCATGTCCACACGCTGCACGGTGTAGTCACGTGCAAATAATCATAATCCGTCCAACGTGGTCACATGCTCAATATCATAAACCGCACGGCATGGTCATCTGCTACCAGTCCAAACAATATCGCACAGAAAAAATATATACAATAATACACGTTAGTGATCAATGAATATCAAATCTCATAGTCCTAGTCTGGTATAAGTGACATGCGAAGGTGTATGCATGTACAATGTTTGTTATTGTCACGACCCTAATTTCCCTCAGTAGGATGTCGTGATGGCACCTAGCCTCGATGACTAGGTAAGCCTACCAGTTAATAATAACTTGATGGAAATAATTAATAGAATACTAAAATAAGTTTGAATAATTGATATAAACTTTCGAAAATAGAGTCAACAACAATACACTCCCCAAGACTGGTGGACCTGAGTTATAAGCTGTATAGAGTAAAACTAGAGTAACTACTACATCAGTGTCTAAAAGAAAATACAACCGTAAATAAGAATAAGGGAAGGTGACTCCAAGGCCCGCGGCGCTGAGCAGGCATACCTTGAAGTCTCCATAAAGCAGCTAATAGATGATCTCTAACGACTGGCATGAGCAGACGTACCTGGATCTGCAAATGTTGTGCAGAAGCATGGTATGAGTACACCATAATGGTACCTAGTAAGTATCAATCCTAACCTCGGTAGAGTAGTTACGAGACCAGGTCAAGACACCTACTAGGATATAAATAAACAATATAAAAATATAATAAGGAAAAATAATAGAAAGCGGAGAAATAATTGATGCAAAAAAGTTAATAGCATGAACTAATACCAAAATTTGTAAGCACAGAAATAACAATAAGAAATCAGTTAAGGAGAACCACAAAGATCATATACGAATAATAACTGACAACAAAAAGAAGAAGAAAACAACAAAAATCAGAACGAGGTACCGCCTCGTGTACAATAAGAATCACCACTGAGGTACCGCCTCGTGTATGTATATCAAGAATAACAACCAAGGTACCACCTCGTATTCATAATTCACAATCTCAATCACAATCCTTTCTTATACCGGCGTGTGAGCCTTACATTTGAAATAGGTTTTGGAAATAATTTTCTCGAAATAGCTACACGCACTTTAGCCTACCTTATGACGCTGCGTGGCTTCATATAATTCCCCTACAAGCAACACCCACATAAGTCCCACCTTATACCACCACATGCACATTAACCCCAAGCCTTATACTGCCGCATACACGTCAATAACATATCATAATTACAACTCGCACCACAAGTGCCAATATATCACAACTTGCCAACAATCAACAATATCAATGTTTCTTTAACAATAGCCCACGGCTCCACCACAACGTGTATAAGAATATCAACAATAACAATAAATGTAAAATTCTCAACGAGAAAGATATCTTAACAATTATCAATTTCGCTTCAAAATGATACGGCTTCCACAACTTCAACACCAATAACTCAACAATAATAAAGATAATGTGTAACTACAAACCAAATACAAATAACTCACAATGGATGGAATAAAATGACTTCAAATGAGAATACTAGCAAGAAAAGAGATAACTAGTAACAATGACTTCAAATAATGGAAATTAACAATGAACGAGATAACACGTACAATGACTTCAAAAAATGATAATCAACAATGAAAGAGATGACATGTATCAAATAAAGGCAATAAGTTCAACTAAGACATGAGAGCAATTTATCAAATAGGATGTAGAACAAGTGTTAAACAAGTTAATTAAGGCATGTAATGTTAGACTAACACAAATATAGTATTTAGAACATGATGTGGCATTTCAATTAAAGCACGAAATAGTCTAAGTAGCCTAAACATGTCAAATACCATGTACAAGTCGTGTACCCACTCGTCACCTTGCGTACGCAGATTTCATATAACACAAAATGAATCAATTAATACCATTCCTAAGGGGTAGTTCCTCTACACAAAATTAGGCAACATACTTAGCTCAACTAGGCCAATTCAACACTTGGAAATAGCTTTTTCCTTAAAATTCGTCTCCACATGGCCCAAATCTAATAAAAATCGACTTAATATCATCAAACAATGCTAAGAAAATCAATTACAATAGATAAAGCTAAGATCTTTACACTATTCTCAAAAAGTCAACAAAGTCAACACGGGGCTCGCGGGGTCAAAACCCGGGTCTAATGGTAGATTCCGACTACGTATGACCCTACGAGTTCATATATGTGTGTGATCAATTTCAAAATTTGAGCCCGAATCGGCTCTCAAAACTCAAATTCTTATTTTTCAAAAACTTGACAAGGTTTCACAATTTTTGTTCACTTTGATTCACATGATTTGGATTTTAAAATCTAAGATATATTGATGGAATATGATTAGAAATTGATTAGAATCACTTACCAAACGTTTGGAGGTGAAAATCCCACCTCCAAATCGTCTCCTACCGAGTCTAGGGTTAAATATGAGAGAATGAGAGATGAAATCCCGACTTCCAGCCCTTTTGACCAGCTGTTAATGTCGCAATTGCAACTTCACAATTGCGAAGTATTACTCGCAAATACAGCCACTGTCAGTCCTATGCGGAGGTCACAATTGCCACTCTGGCGTATCTCCTTCACAAATGCAATCTATCCTTGTACTTGAACTATTTCTCAACTACAAACCAGGTATCGCAATTGCAATGACTGAGGCCCCCTTGCTAAGCTCGCAATTGCGAACCTTGTGTTCGCAAATGCGATACCTAAAGCATCAACACACCAGATTCTGCAATTTTAGTTTAAACCTTTCGAAACATGTCCAAAACTCATCCGAGCCCTTGGGGCTCCAAACTAAATATCCACACAGGTCTAGAAACATCATAAAAAATCGCTCGCGTGATCAAAACATAAAAATAACATCTAAAACTATAAATCGAACACTAAGACGCATGAATTTCAAAGTAAAGTTCATGAATTTCTAAAATTACAACTAAACATCTGAATCCTATCAAATTTTGCAGACAAGTTCTAAATATGATAATGGACCTAGTCCAAGTCCCAAAATCAAATTCCGAGCTCGATAGCTAAAATTCAACCTAAGGTCAAACTTTTTAACTAAACCTTTTGTTGTCAGTTCTTGATCCTCCAGATAACATATTAGATCATTTGCACAAGATCTTTGCACATTTATTTTGGAGCATAAAGGAAGAAAGGAGGAGTAGGCATTGGGCTTCATGGCAGAATCTATGTCTCCCTAAAGAGGAAGGTGTTCTAGGATTTAGATCACTTCGTAATGTATCCAGGGATCTATTTGCTAGACTTTGGTGGAGATTTAGGACTACCAAATCATTGTGGTCCAACTTCATATGGAACAAATATTGCAAAAAAGAGCTACCTACTATAGTGCAAATCAAAGAGGGTTCACATGTGTGGAGGCAGATGATGAATGCTAGGGAAGAAGTAGAACATGAGATTATGTGGGAGATGAAGAGTGGAACAACCAACATATGGCATGAAAACTGGACTGGACTAGGTTCTCTTTATCATGTCCTACCTCCAGAGTTCCCAATAAATGAGGATTTGCAGGAGGTGGAAGAATTGAGGCAAGAAGAATCATGGAATGAGCAACTGGTTGATCAATGCTTTCCTGAAGATATTGCTGACCATATTAAACACAATATCCATTATGATGGTAGTGAGGATTACAGGGATAAACAATACTGGATGCCAACTCCTTCAGACAAGTTTACTGTTAGTAGTGCGTGGCGAATTCTGAGGCATAGAGCTAATCCTAATCAGGAGTTCAAACAAATGTGGACTAAATGTCTTTCATTCAAGACATCCTTCTTCTTATGGAGGCTATGGAGACATTAATTGGGTACTGATGATTTATGGAGAAGGCAAAGATATATAGTCATGTCTGGATATTGGTGTTGTCAGCATCCTCAAGAGGAAACTTTAGCTCACATATTCTTAACTAGCCCCACTGCATCAAGGGTGTGGAAACTGTCCATGAAAGATGCAAGGATTAATGTGCCATTAGTTCAAGTGAAGCAAGTGATAAGGAATTAGTGGACTGCAAAATGTTGCCCAAAGTTGAAACCTTTATTTCAGGCTGCTCCAGCTAACATTACTTGGGAGTTATGTAAAAAGAGGAACACATGCAAGAATAGGGGCACTGTCTCTACTAATAGAGTCATTCATGAAGTCAATAAGACATTGCATTATTTGGCAAGGTTTAGGTATCCATGGTTATCTCACATACCTATGTTGTGGCCAGATATGATCCAGTTCTTTGAAGCTTACAAGCTAGTATTGATTACTAGTAGAGTTACTTGGCAGCTCCCACATCAAGGATGGTATAAGTGTAATACTGATGGAGCCTCAAAAGGAAATCCGGGGCCTAGTTCACTTGGCTTTGTGTGAGAAATGATGCAGGAGATCTAGTGTAAGCAAGGGCAGTTGATCTAGGAGTGACAACCAATGTTGTGGCTGAGGGAAAAGCAATACTGTAAGGATTGGAGTACTCTATGGAGCATGAGCTGCATCCACTCATATTAGAGACCAAACCACTGGTGTTAAAGAAGGTTATTGAAGGGGAATGAGATCCACCTTGGTATATAGTGCCAGAAGTGCAGAAGATTAAGGAGTTGAGGGATTATTTCAATGTGATCTTTCAACATGTGTTCAAAGAAGGCAACACAGTTGTAGATTTTATAGCTAACATTGCTTTTTCTTTTACAGGTACAACCCAATTTCATACTTATTCTGAACTGCCTAGTGCAGGAAGGAGGCTAATAAATCTTGATAAATCACAAACTCCTAATCTAAGGGTTAGGATTGCCAAAAGAAGAGCTCCTGATTAATGAAGTTATTAGGTTTGTTATTGCATTTGCTTGCTTGCTACTTTATTATGCTTAGAATCTGTACACTGTTAGAGTATTTTTCAGTGGTATTAACATGTTATCATGCTCATTCTGGAGGTGCTTTAGGAGTGTATGGAAGTTTACATACAAGCAAGCAGTGGAGAGTACTCTTAATAAGGTTTCTGGTTAATCTATTGTCTAACTATGAGTCTCGTTATATTGGTTGCTGGTTATGTGTTACTTATCATGTGTTGGGATATATACTTGTTCAATGGTTATTGAAATTCAAAAGCTGGGATCCAATGGTATCAATAGGATGTGTGGCTACTTATGTCTATATGTGTACTGTTAGGACATTAGCCAGTGGTATTGGTATGTTTTCATGCCCAATCTGGAGATGTAATGATAGTGTACATAGCTCACTTCATGTACATGCACTATTGCTGCTTCACACAGGTACATATAGGAACTTCATGTTTAGATCTAGCAAGGCACCAATACTACAGGGTTTTATGAAGGATCATATCTGGTATTCAATGTTACTGGAAGGTGTAATGTATCAGAAGAGTATGCTTGGTAATGTTATGACACTATTCAGTGGTATTAACATGTATACATGTCCAATATAGAGGTGTTATGGCAGTACATGCATAAGGTTTAGATTGCAGGATATGACACATATCATTCCTTGGATATTTTCATTTTATTTACAGGTTTCTTGGCCTGGATTTCTATCATATTATGCAGGGAACACAGAATTGATGCCTACATTGAGCATGCAGTTGGTAACCTTCATGGATATTTGGTCACTTCCAATTGGTGGTGTTGCATGGAGATTCATATTTGCCTTGTCTTTTGAAACGCAAAACTTGGTGCCTGGTGAGAGCATTAGAGGTGCTACATTGAGGTTTTGCACTTGGCTTGTGGATACACACACCATCATATGTAGGGAGTTAGCCATGACATTATTTGTAATAGTTAGAATTTGCTATTTCATTAGCTTTAGCCCTAGTTTAGCATTCTTGAGATTTGGTTTGACAAATTGTAAACATTGGATCTTTGTTTTTGTTTTTGTTTATATATATTAACTACTAGGCAGCCTGCCTAGTGGTATATTTGCTAACAAAAAAACTTCAAATTGCCAAATTTCAGCAAATTAACATAACTCAACCTACGAAATCCCATAATCAATTCCGGGCATACGCCCAAGTACGAAATCACAATACGAAGCTATCGGAGCCATAAAAATATAGTTGCAGGGTTATTTTCACAAAAGTCAAAGTTTGGTCAATATTTCTAATTTAAACTTCTAAGTCAAGAATCAAAGGGTCCAAATCAACCCGATAACTTTTTGGAATGAAACTAACTGACCCCGCAAGTCATAAAATCATAAAAACACATGTGTGAAGCATAAAAAGTGATACTAGGGTGCAATTACACAAAACGACCGATCGGGTTGTTACACCTATCATAGTTCAAATCAGGCAATTACATCATGCCGGTAGCAATTATCAGGTTCTATCAGGAGATTAACCTCTATGTAACATCAAACATGGTTCCAGTAGCTCACAATTGCGTTACAAATATAAGAAACATTACAACATAATGCTTAGAAATCAATTCAAGGCATATCATAGCCAAAGCACTACCCCGAGCATGAATAATACCCCAGTGCACATACATGGGCTCAACTCCACACATTTGCGCCACACATAGCACGTAATTATCACAAATAACTCAGGCAACTAGTGCCTCAACCAAGTTTAGGTAAGATACTTACCTCAAGCAAGCTAAATCAATACTCTAAGAAGCCTTTCCTGTGTGAATCAACCTCCGTACGGCTCAAATCTAGCCAAAATAACTTAATATCATCAATAAAAGCCATATGAAACAACTTCAAATGATAAAGCTAAGATCTTGAATCAATTATGCAAAGTCAACCCAAAAGGTCAACCCCGAGCACGCACACAGGGACTTGACCAATCTCAAATATTCTGAACACCCTTTCCAATACGAGTCCAAATATATGTGTTTCATCCAAATCCGACCTCAAATAAACCCTCAAATCATCAATTTTTACTTTAAAAAAGTTTTTACTAAAATCTCTAATTTCTTCACTAAGATTCACCAATTAAATGCAAACATCAATGTTGGAATCATGAATAATGAACAAATTCGAGCCAAAAATACTTGCTCCAATCCAAATTGTGAAAATCCCAAAATCATTGCCCAAATGCGAGCTCTATAACCCAAAATATGTTAACATGACTAAAATCCTCGAAAATAGAGTACATATGGTCTGCCCAAGTATACTTTTCGCGATCAACGGACCAACTTCTCGATCGCGAAGCACATCCAACCACTGCCTCAAAAAATTCCTACACGAACACGAGACCCTGGTCGTGAAGGCTAGGCATGACACTTCTGAGCCTACGCGAACGCGGTCCTCAAATCGCTATCGCGAAGGCTAAAGGCCTAACATCCCAACTAGCCTCTCATTCTACGAGAATGCGGCACCCTGATCATGGCCACAAGACTCCCCAAGCTCCACGAATGCGATGAATAAACTCATCTTCCATCAAATTGACCTCTACAAACGTTGTTGCCCTGTCGCGATCACAATGAAAAAACCTGACATCACAAATAAGCAGTCCAAAACATGGTTAAATTGTCCGAAACCCATCCAAAACAGACCTGAAGCCCCTGAGACCCTATCCAATCACACCAACCTATCCCAAAACATAACACGAACTTACTCGAGGCCTCAAATCACACAAAAAAAAATCAAAACCACAAATCACACCTCAATTCAAGCCTAAGGAACTAAACCATATTTCCGAATTCAAAACATCATCGACCATGCCTAAACAACTCAGAATGACCTCAAAATTTGTATGGAAGTCCCAAATAACACAATGGACCTATTCCAGCTCACAGAACTACAATTCAAACCGATACCATCAAAGTCAACCCTAAGTCAAACCTATCAACCTTCCAAACCTTCAACTTTCCAACTTTCGCCAATTCAAGCCAAAACAACCTAAGAACTTTTAAATAAAAATCCGGACATATTCCTAAGTCCAAACTCATCATACGAAGATTTTAGAACCCTCGAAACACCATTTCGAGGTTGTCTACACAAAAGTCCAACTCAGGACAACTCGTACAACTTAAGCTTCCATCCTAGGGACTATGTATCAAATTCACTCAAAAACCTCCCTGAAACCAAACCAACCACCCCGGCAAGTCACGTAACCACAAATACATATATGTAAATGTCAAATACGGGAAATAAGGCTAAAATACTCAAAACAACAGGCCCGGTCGTTACATTCTCCTCCTCTTAATAAAATGTTCATCCTCGAACGAGTCTAGAATCATATATGGAGTCTAAAAAGGTGAGGATATTTACTTCCGCATATCTTAATCGATCTCCCTAGTATCCTCCTTGACTAGCTGACCTCTCCAATGAACCTTCATCGATGCTAGATTCTTCGACCTCAACGTTCGAACCTGCCATCCAAAATGGCCACCAGTTCCAAATCATAAGTCAAATTCTCATCCAACCGTAGCGTGCTGAAGTCTAAAACATATGGCGGATCGCCATAATACTTCCTAAGCATGGAAACATTAAATACTGGGTGAACTCCCGATAGCCTAGGTGGCAAAGCAAGTCTGTAGGCCACCTCACCCACTCTTTGAAGCACCTCAAAAGGACCAATATACCTACGACTCAATTTTCCATTCCTTCAGAACCTCATCACACATTGTATGGGTAAAACTCTAAGTAGAACCTTCTTGCCCACCATATATACACCATCACAAGATTTCCTATCAGTGTAACTCTTCTGCATGTATTGTGTTGTATGAAGTCTCTCCTGAATCAACTTCACCTTCTCCAAAGTATCACGGAAAAAATTAGTGCCCAACAACCTAGTATCCCCAGGCTCAAACTAACCACCTAAAGAATGATATCGCCTCCCATATAAGGCCTCATAAGGAGACATCTAAATACTCGACTGATAGCTATTATTATAGGCGAACTATGCTAACGGATGAAACTGATCCCATGATCCCCCAAAATTAATGACACATGCACGTAACATATTCTCTAACATCTGAATAGTGCACTCGGACATCCCACCCATCTGAGGATGAAATGCCATACTCAACTCGACATGTGTGCCCAGCTAACGCTTCTTTGCTCTCCAAAAATATGATGTAAACTACATGCCTCAATCGGAGATAATAGACACGTGCACACCAGGAATGTGCAAAATTCCCGAATATGAATTTGAGCCAACTACTCTGAAGAATTGGCAGTCACGATAGAAATGAAATGTGCAGACTTGATTAATCTATCCACAATGACCCTTACTACATCAAATCTCCTCAAGGTCCGTAGAAGCCCAACTACAAAATCCATAGTGATATGCTCCCACTTCCACTTCAGAATATCAGGCCTCTGAAGCAAACCATAATATCTGATGCTCATACTTTACCTGCTGACAGTTCAAACACTGAGCAACATACTCAATAATATCTTTCTTCATCCTCTGCTAACCAATAGTGTTGCCTCAAATCATGGTACATTTTCGTAGCCCTCGAATGAATGGAATATCACAAACTATAGGCCTCCTCAAGAATCAACTCTCGCAACCCATCCAAATTTGGAACACAGATCCGACCCTGTAGCCTCAATACCCCATCATCACCAATAGTAACCTCCTTAGCATAACTGTATTGCATCGTATCCCTCAGGACAAGGAAGTAGGGATCATTATACTGACATGCCTTGATGCGCTCAAACAAGGATGACTGTGATACAACACAAGCGAGAACTCTACCGAGCTCCAAATATCCAATCTCACGAATCGATTGGCCAAAGACTAAACATCCAATGCTAATGACCTCTCCCCAACTGGAATGTAAGCAAGACTTTCCATGCTCTCATCCTTCCTGCTCAAAGCATCAGCCACCACATTGGCCTTTCCTGAATGATAAAGAATGGTGATATCATAGTCCTTTAGTAGCTCTACCACCTCCGTTGCCTCAAATTTAGATCCTTTTGATTGATTAAGTGCTGGAGACTCTTGTGATTTGTGAACACCTCACAAGACACACCTTAAAGAAAATGTCTCCAAATTTTGAGAGCGTGACAAAGGCTGCTAACTCCAAATCATGCACTGGGCAGTTCTTCTCATGAGGCTTCAATTGATGCGAAGTGTAAGTAGTCACTTTACCCTCCTGCATCAACACACATCCAGTGCCAATCTGCGAAGAATCATAATAGACTGTTTAAGAACCCGATACCAAAGTTAAAACAAAAACTAGAGCCATAGTTAAGGTAGTCTTGAGCTTCTAAAAGCTCTCCTCACACTCACTAGATTATCTGAATGGGGCACCTTTTTGCATCAATCTAGTCAGTAGGGCTACTATAGAGAAACTCCTCCACAAAAAGACAATAATACCCAGCCAACCTAAGGAAACTTCAGACCTCAGTAGCAGAAGACGGTCTGGGCAAACTCTTAACCGCCTCAATATTCATCGGATCCTCCTTAATCCCCTAATTGGACACCACGTGGCCCAAGAATGCCACCGAGTCTAACCAAAACTCAAACTTGGAGAATTTAGCATATAGATTCTTCTCCCTCAAAGTGTGGAGCACGATCCGTAAGTGCTCCTTATGATCCTCCTAGCTGTGAGAATAAATCAATATATCATCAATGTAAACTATCACGAAGGAATCAAAATAGGGATGAAATACTCTGTTCATCAAGTGCATAAAAGCTGATGGGGCATTGGTTAGCCCAAAAGACATTACCAGAACTCATAGCAATCGAAGCGGGTCCTGAAAATCATCTTCAGAATATCTGAAGCCCGAATCTTCAACTGATGGTACCCCGATCTCAAAACAATCTTCGAGAATACCCTAGCACCCTAAAGCTAATCAAACAAATAATCAATGTGCGGTACTGGGTACTTGTTTTTGATGGTAACATTGTTCAACTATTGTAGTCAATACACATCCTCATATAAACATCATTCTTGTTAACAAATAGCACCAGTGCACCCCATGGTGATACACTAGGCCTGATAAAACTCTTATAGCTGTTCCTTAACTCCTTCAACTCGACTAGTGCCATGCGATACGATGGAATAGAGATTGGTTGAGTGCATGGCACCAAATCAATATCCATGTTGGGTGGCATGCTCGGCAAGGCTACAGGAAACATATTCGAGAACTCCCTCAGTACTGGAACTGACTCAATAATAGGAGTATCAGCACTAACATCCCTCACAAAGGACAAATATGCCAAACACCCCTTCTCAACCATCCGTTGAGCCTTAAAATATGAAATTATTCTACTGGGAACATGACTCAGGGAGCCTATCCACTCCAACCTCGGCAACTCTGGCATAGATAATGTCACGGTCTTTGTGCGATAATCAAGAATAGCGTGATATGGCGACAACCAATCCATGCCCAAAATCACATCAAAATCTACCATGTTGAGCAATATGAAATTAGCTCTAGTCTTATAACCCCCAATGGTCACCACACAACACCAATATACATAGTCTACCATAATAGAATCACTCACTGTAGTATATACATGAACATGCATATTTAAAGAATCACGAGGCATATCCAAATAATGAGCAAAGTATGATGGCACATATGAATAAGTGGAACCAGGGTCAAATAACACTGAAACATCCCTGTGGCACACTGAAAAAATACTGTGATCATGATGTCAGAAGCAACTGCCTTTGGCCTTGCGGTAAATGCATAGCAAAGAGCCTGAACACCACATGACCGACCTCCCACTCTAGGTCAACATCGAACTGACTAAGCCTCACCCGTAGATGGCTATGCATGGGGGAGGGGGGTGTTGTTGTTGGTGCTGAAATCATAGGCTGCAAGCTCTGCTGTGGAGCCCTCCTATGAGGATGCTGACCCTGATAACTCGAATAACTACATATGGAATCCTGGGCAAATGGAGCACAGTAAGAATTTTGTGTCGGCAGTGCACTGAATGATGACTAAACTGGGCGAGTACTATATGAATTGTGGCTAACTAAGGAACCATGGGGAATCTGACGATCTACTTAAGTGGCACTAAAAGGTCGACCTATACTGTCATAAGACTGGCTACTAGACGAGGCACCACTAAATCCACCTGAACCACGAGGCCTCTCCCTCCCTCTCCTCTCGCTCATGCCTCCAAACATGTTCCAAGCGCCTAGAAATATCAACCACCTATTCAAACCTAGCATCTATCTCGGCCTCTCGAAGGGTGTTCTGTTCATATGGACCGAGGAGTGTGAGGAGAGCTTTCAAAATCTCATGATTTCTTTGACTACAGCCCCAATATTTGTGTTGCCTATCGGTTCAGGGTCTTACACGGTGTACTATGCTGCATCCCGTGTTGGCCTCGGCACAGTGTTGATGAGAGACAATAGGGTTATTGCCTAAGCGTCTAGGTAGCTGAAGGTGCATGAGAAGAATTATCATGTCCATGACTTGGAATTAGCAGCTATTGTTCATGCCTTGAAGATTTTGCGGCACTATTTATACGGTGTCCCTTGCAAGGTCTATACCGGCCACTAGAGTCTGCACCATATGTTCAAATAGAAGGATCTTAACTTACGGCAACGGTGATGGTTAGAGTTGCCTAAGGAATATGATATCGTCATTCTATAATATCCCGGGAAAGCTAATATGGTGGTCAATACCTTGAGTCGCGAGGTAGAGAGCTTGGTGATAACTAGGGGTTTTAGCCTATTATTTGCTCTCTTTTGCTTAGGTTTTGGGTCAAAAATGTGTAAAGGTATTCCTGAAAACTAACTTAATGTGCTTGCTTGCAGGGTTTGGTCAAAATGAGGCAAAGAAGCCATAATCAACTCATGAAAGAGTCAAACCTGCACGAATCCAAGGTTGATACTGGAGCGCTGAGAGCGGTAGAAAAGCGCGGCGGCGTAAGGACCACCGCTGAGGCGGCCAATATTACGTGGTCCACGAAAGCAGATTTAGAGAAGATGCTTTGAGTACTAAAATCACCGCTGACCGCGCTGGAAAGGCGCTTCCGCAAAATCTTTGGCGCGGCCGCGACGGGAATTCTGCTGAGAGCGCATATTGAGGTTCAGAGACCCTGCAAGTCGGTCTTAACTGAAGAACGCGGTCTGTGTCCAATTTACGCGGCCACGGTGAAAGCACACGCAGACGCGGTTGAAATTATGCGGTCCGCAAAACTAAGCCCAATCCAAGCCCAGTATTGAAGAAACGCAGATTGCGCTAGTTATTACGTGGCCGCGAAAGCTCAAGCGCGGACGCGGTCAGAATTACGCGTCCACGAATCCTTCGTAGGGGCATTTTTATCCGCAAATTTCATCCTAGTGTAAATAGATCCTTTTATCAATTTTAGGTTAAGTTGTTTTTAGGAGAGTACGTGAACGACTGGTTTTTCCGTTTTTGGGCAATTTTAGAGTAGATTTACCTTCAAACTTTAGATTTTCATCTTGTACTTTAATATTATGGCTTATATTTCATCTTTATCTTTGATCTCTGCTATTACTATGAGTAGTTAGACCCCATAGCTAGGGTTGTGACCCAACCCTTGTGTGGGTATTTAATGGGTCTTAAATTTTAGGGGTTAATTGTTTATGGGTTAGTGATATTTAGCCTAATTCACACTAAAATTGTAGAATTAGTGGTTGCAAATACTGATTCATGCCTTTATGACTTAGGCTCTTCTTGAGAAAGAGGGACTAAGTCTAGGAAAATTAGGCTAACAAGGAATTGGGGTGAACTTAAGAGATTGTTAGGCCCAATTAAAGGGTTAAACCTAGAGATAGTAATATCCGACTTGAGCCAATTTCACTTGTATTGTATGAACACCCATTTGGCTTGAGAAATCATAATCGGGCAAAGTCACTCAAACTATCGAGAGGTATAGAGTGAAAACTTATGTGTGATGGTTATATCACGACCCCAATGATAACAAGCTTGTCCTGGATTCTTGATACCTATTAGATAGGCGGAATACACTCCCCTAGTGCCTTTTAACACTTGAAAACTTTCACTAAAAATATTGTACTTAGCTTATACTCAGAATACTATAGTATAAAATTAGAATAGAATCAATCGCAGCAATGTTTGGAAGTGCAATTAGGAACAACACGCACATCTAGATTAGTTAGATACCCAACTCCCAACCAAATTAACTCCCTGTGGAAATCGATCCCGACCTAGTTGGGTAAAACTGCATCGACCATCCTCGCTAACCTGTAGTGGTGTAGGTTTGGACCCGATCACTTTTTGGCGCCGTTACCGGGGAGTTAGACGGTGTTGGCTATCTATCTAACTATTTGTGTGTCTTGTTCTTCTTTCCTTCTGTTTTTCTAACTTTTGTGTATCAATCGCTTTAGGTACCAAATGTCTCATAATGATGCTCTCGGACATGTTCTTCCGGGGGAGGAATTAGATGACAATGGTGAGGATGAGGTTAATCTAGAACCTCATGTCCAAAGAAGAGGCCTCCAGGCTAATGACAACATTACGCAACTTTCATATTGCAAATGTCATGCTGACCCTATTGGAGCAAAGGGGCTTCTTCACTGGATATCCTCATCAGAACTCATACAAGCATCTAAAGGGTTTTGTAGACACATGCTGGGGGAGCAAGCAGATGAACGTGTCCGAGGACGCTATGAGATTGAGACTTTTCCCATTTTCACTTAGAGGGAAAGCTTTGGACTGGCTCGAGAGGCTACCCAACCACTTCCTACACATGTGAGATGAGTTGGTAGAAAAGTTTATAGCCACATTTTTCTCACCAGGTCATATGGAAGCATTGAGGGATGGGATCTTAGCCTTTAAACAAGAACCTAATGAACCCCTACATGAAATATGGGAGCGATACCGGACAATGGTCAAGGACTGCCCGAACAATGATATGACTGAAGCAATGATTCAGCAGACATTCTATAGGGGCGTCAACATGACCAACCAGCGTGTGGTGAATCAGCTAGATGGGGGAAATTTTATGAAAATGCCTTATGCCAATGCTTGTGACATACTTGATGAGATGGCTGACACATCCTCAGCTTGGCAGGGTCGGGTAAATGTTCCTCATAGCCGAGTTGACAACTACTATGAATTAGTTAACAAAGGCCCAGCTTCAGCAAGTTCAAGGAACAAAGCAAGTAAATGCCATGGAAGGGGTAAATGTCATGGTCAACAAGAGGAGACAGCGTGGTCAACAAGTGCAAAACAATCAAGATCAATATGAGCAAAATGGTAGTGATTACAATCAAGACGATTCTTATGATGATCAAAGTGAGGAACTGTTATATGCCAATAACTACCAAGGTTAACAGAGCAATGCTCCAAATCAACAATGGAGATCGTAAGGGAATAATCAAAATTAAGGGAACCAAGGCCAAGGGAATTGGAACAATGGCAACAACAACAACTCGAACAATTGGGGAACAACAATAATAATTGGGGCGGCAATGGAAACCAAGGGGGTTGGAATAATAATAATTAAGGCAACCGGGGGTCAGGCTTTCAAAGGCCTCTGATGTATCAACAACCCAACAATCCGCCTCCATATTCATCTCAAGGGAAAAGTTCTTCAAACAATGAGATGTTGTGGATAGAGAGTATGTTCAAACAAATGATGGAAAGGAATGCTGACTCTGATGCCCAAATAGCCTCCCATACTACCTTTATTCGCAACTTGGAAGTACAAATGGGTCAAATTTCTCAAGCATTGAATACTCGCCCCAAGGGGGCACTACCAAGTGATACAGTAGTAAACCCAAAGGGTGGGAACAATACAGGTCATGCTATGGTGGTGACCACAAGAAGCGGTAGAGGTGGAGATGCAAATACCTCTAATCCAAAGAAGATTGTGAGTGATGATGTTGTTTTGCATGAATATGATGAGATTCAATCCAATGATGAGAATGTGAATGATGGAGTGAGGATTGATATTGATGACAACATGGAGGAGACTCAAAATGATGTGAACCCGTCTAGGGAAAATGTGATAGACATACCGAAAATGGTAGTGACTAAAGCTAAGGCCCCTTTGCCAAGGCCTCCTCCACCGTATCCTCAAAGGCTTGAAAAGAAAAATAATGAAAACCAATTCAAGAAGTTTATTGAGATGATGAAACGTTTATCAATCAATGTGCCCTTGGTGGAAGCTCTCGAACAAATGCCGGGATATGCCAAGTTCATGAAGTATTTGGTAACTAAGAAGAGATCTATGAATTGTGAAACCATCAAAATGACTCATCAAGTGAGTGCCATTGTGCACTCTATGGCTCTAAAGCTTGAAGATCCTGGTGCCTTTACAATTTCATGCACCATTGGTAGTGCCTATTTTGCAAAAGCCTTGTGTGATTTGGGAGCAAGTATTAATTTGATGCCATCTTCAGTGTTCAAGACACTAGGTATTGGGAAACCAAGAGCTACTTCCATGAGATTACAAATGGCGGATCGGACAATGAAAAAGCCGCTTGGTATTATTGATGATGTTCTAGTCCGGGTCGACAAGTTTATTTTGCGTGCTGATTTTGTGATTCTTGACTGCAAAGTCAACTATGAGGTGCCTATAATATTGGGGAGACCTTTCCTATCAATAGGGAAGGCATTGGTTGATGTGGAAGCAGGGGATCTCACCTTCCGAGTGGGTGATGAAAAAGTTATATTCCACGTGTGCAAATCAATGAGGCAACCAAATAGCAATGAAGTTTGCTCTTTTGTGGATCTTGTGACGGAGGTGATAGTTAATGACACGAGTGCCATGATCAATATGGAAGACCCTTTGGAAGCTGTGTTGTTAAACCATGAGGATGATGAAAAGGAAGGCTTGGTTGAATGTGCAAATGCATTGCAAGGAATGGGATCCTATTCATATGGGCCCCGTAAACTTTCCTTGGACTTGGAAAACCGGAAGACTCCACCAACAAAGCCCTCAATCGAGGAGCCACCAACATTGGAGTTGAAGCCTTTGCCTTCACACCTCATGTATGAATTCTTAGGCTCTTCTTCCACATTACCTGTTTTTCTTTCTACTTGCCTAACCAACGTGCAGGTAGACTCTACCCTTGCAGTGCTTCAAAGAAGGAAAAAGGAAATTGGATGGACTTTGGCTAACATTCGGGGTATAAGCCCGCCTTTTGCATGCGCAAAATTATACTAGAGGATGATGCCAAACCCTCCGTGGAACATCAAAGGAGGTTGAACGAGGCTATGCAACAAGTCGTCAAGAAGGAAATTATCAAGTGGCTTGATGCATGGGCTGTGTACCCTATTTTGGATAGTTCATGGACTTCACCGGTACAATGTGTGCCGAAGAAGGGGGTATGACTGTGGTCACAAATGAGAAAAATGAGTTAATCCCCACTCGTACTATCATCGAATGGAGGGTATGTATGGACTACAGAAAGCTAAGCAAAGAGACCCACAAAGACCACTTTCCATTGCCCTTTCTTGATCAAATGTTGGACAAACTTGTCGGGCGTGCCTACTATTGTTTTTTGGATGGGTACTCAGGGTATAACCAGATTCTCATTACACCGGAAGACCAAGAGAAAACCACCTTCACATATCCGTATGGCACATTTGCATTCTCACGGATGCCGTTTGGTTTATGTAATGCACTGGCTACCTTTCAGCGGTGTATGATGGAAATATTTACGGATATGGTAGGGGACTTCCTCGAAGTGTTCATTGATGAATTTAGTGTTGTGGGGGACTCATTCTAAGAATGCTTGGATAATCTTGACAAAGTGTTGGCCCAATGTGAAGAAACCAACCTAGTGCTTAATTGGGAAAAATGCCACTTTATGGTCGAGGAGGGAACTGTCCTCGTCAATAAGATCTCAAAGAACGGTATTGAAGTGGACAAAGCGAAGATTGAAGTTATTTTAATACTCCCTCCTCCTACTCCCGTCAAGGGAATTAGGAGCTTTATTGGGCACGCGGGGTTCTACCGAAGGTTCATCAAGGATTTCTCAAAAGTGGTGAACCCCTTGTGCAAGCTGCTAGAAAAGGATGCAAAGTTTGTGTACAATTAAGATTGCATGAAAGCTTTTGAGCTTCTCAAGTATAAATTGACAACCACTCCTATCATTACCGTACCCAATTGGAGCATACCATTTGAGCTCATGTGCGATGCTAGTGACGTTGCGGTAGGAGCGGTTTTGGGGCAAAGAGTCAACAAGATATTTCATCCGGTCTATTATGCAAGTAAAACGATGAATGACGGCCAAGTCAATTATACGGTGACAGAGAAAGAGTTATTAGCCATTGTCTTCGCCATGGAAAAGTTCAGGCCATATGTCATGGGTGCCAAAGTGATTATGCACACCGATCATACGGCACTCCGCTACTTGATGACCAAAAAGGACTCGAAGGCTAGATTGATGAGATGGGTTCTTCTGCTTTAAGTGTTTGACCTTGAAATTATTGATAGAAAAGGAAGTGATAATCAAGTGGCGGATCACTTGTCCCACTTAGAAGAGGAGGGGAGGCCCCACGATGGCCTCGAAATTAATGATTCGTTCCCGTATGAACAACTCCTCTCCGTGTCTTTGAATTGTATGCCTTGGTTCGCCGATGTGGCTAACTTTCTTGTGACCGACATTGTCCCGAGTTAGCTCTCTTATAACCAAAGGAAGAAACTCAAACAGGACAACTTTGATTATTCTTGGGACGAGCCCTATCTTTTCAAGATTTGCAATGATGGTGTGATCCGGAGATGTGTCCCGGAAGAGGAGCAAATGAATATTCTTGATGCTCGCCATTCCTCGCCCAACGATGGTCATCATGGTGGGGCGAGAACTGCTTCAACGTTACTTAGATGTGGATTTTATTGGCCTACCCTGTATAAAGATGTAAGTGAGCTTGTTAAGAGGTGTGATTCATGCCAAAGAGCTGGTGAAATTTCCAAGAAGGATGAAATGTCTCTCACCACTATTCTTGAGATCGATATTTTTGACGTGTGGGGCATAGACTTCATGGGGCCTTTTTGTGAGTTCGTGTGGTAATACTTACATTCTGGTTGGTGTTGATTATATTTCCAAGTGGGTTGAATCTGTAGCTTTGCCCAACAATGAGGCACAAAGTGTGGTGGCATTCTTAAAGAAAAATATCTTCACAAGGTTTGGCACTCCTAGGGCGATCATCAGTGATGGGGGTTTTCATTTCTGCAACAAGGCCTTCGACACTTTACTTTCCAAGTATGGTGTCAATCATAAGGTGTCAACCTCTTATTATCAATCATAAGGTGTCAACTCCTAGGGAGATAAAGAGCATATTATCAAAAACTGTCAATGCAAACCGGACGGATTGGTCAAGGAAACTTGACGATGCTTTGTGGGCTTATAGAACTGCGTACCAGACTCCAATTGGTATGTCTCCATATCGGTTGGTATTTGGGAAAGCATGCCATCTTCCGGTTAAGTTAGAGCACAAGGCCATGTGTACGATCAAGAAGTTAAACCTTGAATGGGATGTAGCAGCCAATCTCCGGGTAGAGCAACTCAATGAACTTGATGAATTCCGGTTTCATGCCAATTCCAACTCGTCATTGTATAAGGACAAGATGAAGTACTTACATGACAAAAATGCCAGGAACAAAGAATTCAAGGAGGGTGACTTAGTTCTTTTATTCAACTCTTAGTTATGACTGTTTTTGGGAAAGCTCAAGTCAAAATGGAGTGGCCCTTTTGAGGTGGTGCACGTGACTCCGTTTGGTGCTCTTGACTTGAAAAACAAAAATGGTGAAATCTTCAGAGTTAATGGGCACCGAGTGAAGCATTACCTCGGCACGTTTGATGACAGCCATGTGGTGGCGTTGATTAATTTCCAATGATGTTGGTAACATGCGTCGTGCCGCGACATTAAATCAGGCGCTTCTTAGGAGGCAACCCATGTGTTTTTCTTTCTTTTTTGATTTTCTTCTTAGTACAGGCTTTATTTTGAACTAACTGGTTGTGATCTTTGTGTAGGAATTGTTTGTGCAGTACAGGATTGTTGCTGGAAAGATTTTGCCTAAGTGTGGGGAATTACGCGGACCGCGCTCAAAATTTCGCGGTTAGCGAGAGCATTTCGCGGGGGCGCAAATTATCAGGGGACGCGGACTGGAAAAGTCCAGAATATCAACTCTCTGAAGTTGTATTCGCGTCCGCATTCGTAATTTAGCGGTCCGCGTTGATGTTACGCGGCTACGCCCGTTAATCCGCTCTCAACGGACCTGTTTCTGAAAAAGCTCTTCGAAAGGTAATAAGTGCGGACCGTAGTGGAATTCCGCGGACCGCGCTCAGGTAAGTCGGTGGGACCTCTGGGGTTGGTATAAATAGGAAGTCCATAGGACTTTTACACTTTTCGAACCACACACTCTCACCGAAATAGACCACTGTTCATCTTCCCCTTCTGACACTTTCAATTTCATATCTCATTAATTAAGAAGCAATTTCCTACTACAAATCCATATCTGGTATGCTCAAATCTTTATAATAATTTCATCTTTTGATTTTCTTTTCTTCTAGTTTTACTTTTTCTTCTTTAGGGTTTAACACATGTCATGATTTCAAAATGATGCTTGATTGATGCTAAAATTGCATGTGGGTAATGTTTAATGCCTAATGGGGGATAGGGTTGTTCAACATGCCTGTTAATTGCCTAAATTTCTGCACTAAGTGAAACCCTAGGTCTTAAATAATTCATCAGTGCCACTATGATTTGAATTTCGCAGACCGCGGTCCAAATTACGCGGTCCGCATTCATGCTTTTGTGCGAACTGATTAGGCTTATATGTTTGTGGCTACGGTGATTTTTCCGCAGTCAGCAATTTACTTTACGCGGCCGAGTCCATAATTTTGCGGACCACATTCATGAGCTTCAGAGAATTAACAAATTGATTCCGCGGTCGCGTTCATTTTTACACGGTCCGCTTCTGTTATTTCGCAGCTGCGCCTATTATTTCGCGGTTAGCGGAAACCAATGTTCAGAGAGTTGGTAGTCTGGTCCCAAATCTTTCGCGGACCGCACCTCTTTTTACATGGAACGTGCTGACCCTTCCGCGGCCGCGCTCCTTTTTACGCTATCAGCGGACCCCTGCTTTGAGAAACAATGTGATCATTTCATCTGCTTTCCTTTACTGATTCATTGAATCACAATACTAATGAGCTTTCACTGAATGTGTATGCAAATAATGGTGCGATCTCGTAGCGGTTCTGAGAAATCATAAGGGAGGGGAGAATCCTCTCGAGGCCGGAGCAGAGGGAAACAAACTGCACCCTTAGCACCTAAAAGGGTCATTGACAAGAAGCAAACCCTCCGAAGACCCACTCCCGACTCTTCTGAGACTAGTGAATATGTCCCCTCCCCAGAGATTTCTGAAAGAGAAGCTGCACAACCCCAACAAGAGGCTCAATCACATCCCCACCGCCTCGTCAATGAATCTACCTCCTTGTCTTGGTCGTCTGATGGCTCAGGAGGAGGTAGTGAGACTTCCACACCACCTGTCCCACATGCTGCAACTCCGGCATAAACTGTGGCTCCAATTAATATTTATGAGGAAGAGGATGTCCAGGATGATGGGAGAGATGGTGATACCCGGGTTGGAGGTTTGATTAGATCAAGGAAGTCAACAGTGTGGCAAGATAGGTTCGTGAGTAAAAAGGACTACCACAAATTCCGAGAATGGTGGCCACAAAGGTCGCTCTCCCTTGAGCGGCATTTCATAGAAAGAGACCTTCTCTCTCACAACCTGAACGTGAAGAGACAATTTGATGAAAGAGTGGGGTGGAAATTCTTCACAAGCAAGTTGCCAAAAGCAAATGGATACCTAGTCAATGAATTCTACACCAATGTCGCCCACATAAAAAAGGGCACCTATGTGACTAAGGTACGAAACTGGAAGATCAGATTTGATGGCAAAACACTGAACACATATGCCGGGTTCGATGATTTAGATGAATCCATGTACTTGGAGATGGTGGCATTAGATGAGGCAGCCCGTCCATGGCTTGCAGAGGTGATAGCCATCCCTGGGACAACACCGACTTGGCTTACACCGGGAGTCTCAATTGCCAGAAACACCCTTAACTTTGAAGCCAAAGGGTGTGCACCTTCATATGCAGCCTCTTTGATCTGTGCCAGCATGACACTGACATTCCACTATCCCGGGTGATCCTCATAGCATCTATCATGGCGGCGTACCCAATAAATGTGGGGAACCTCATGGCCCAGATCATATCTAAGGCAACCGGAAAGAGGAAAGTTCCTACCTTTACCCCAATTTCATCACTATGTACCTAGCGGACCAGGTGGTTGAGGGGTGACACTTTGACATGAAGGTGAAGCCAAAAAAACCCTTCTCTTGGTACAATCTTAAGGGAGCAGACAACCCGAAGTCCAAAGTCAAAGCCACTACCTTCACTGGCCAGTCTGAAGAGCCAAGGGTAGTGGCCACTAGTTCCGAGCCTTCCACAGTGAAGGGTTCTTCGGCTGCTATGCCACCTCCCTCATCCGGGCCATCTGTCGCAGTCCCACTATCTGTGCCTTCCTCCTCAGCTTACCCTCAGACTACACTACGGGTCTCTCAGACGCTATCTAGCGTCAATAACTAGTTGCAGGCTGCTACATCAAAGCTGTCTGTCTTATCTAGTGCAGTCGCAGCACAAGCATCCCCAGCATAACTTCAGGTACCTCCATCAGTGGAGGATTCATTGAAGGAGCTTTTGGACAACCAGAAGAAGCTCCTGGACAACCAAAATAAAATCGTGGAGACATTAGATACTCATGGGAAGGTGATCAAGGAGCTGGGCAAGCAGGTCAAAAAGATGAAGAAGGCTCAAGCTTCAAAAGAGTCAGTGGAGCTGCTGAAGAAGGAGGTAGAGAAGTTCACTTCTACCGGAGATATTCCACTGGACCTGCTTATGGAGGAGACTTCCCCTGCAACACAGACAACACAAGCATCAGAGCAGGAGGCTGACAGAGAGCCGGTTAGAGGATTTGTTGTGCCCCGGTCAGAGGACCTGGAGATATAGTTGGAGGACCCGGAGGGAGTTGATGACCCTATGCAGTCCGAGGTCCCCACTAGTGAGCCTGACCCCATGCAGGAAGAGACCACATTGGGAGTTTTCTTTACTCTATATCCCGTCCCTAATCTTATTTTTGCTTTTAGCATTAAGGACAATGCTATATTTTATTTGGGGGGGGGGGGTGGTGGTCTTATTTTGATTTGATGAATTTGATGACTGGCATGTAATAATTATGATACTATTTTTCTTTATTGTTTTTAATTTTTCGTTATTTTTCACTTTTGGTATGTATATAACTTTACCATTCCACGTATATATTCATCCCCATTTTGTGTATATTCGTTTCACTCCCCTATAGTACATATTCATTTTACTTTCCGTATTTTACTTTAAAACTTCTTTTGTAATCTTCCTTAATAGCTTAGCTTCTTATTTCCTTTAGTAGCTTTTTTTTTGAGTTTGTAGCCTCTTTTTCCATTTCTGCGTGATCAATAAGCCTTTGATTTTCTTAATGCCACGGTTCTTTCCAAAGGTGGATGTTGTGTGAACTGGGTGGCTCTTCCCAACAATAGATGGCACGACAACCTTCTTAAGGGATTGAGTCTGTTTTTCATTTTGCTCTGATATGTAGTAGTAATGAATAAAAGTGTCTCAAGTAGGCTTCACTTGGTACTAACACATTTACCTTCAACCTCATGGTTAGAAACAAGTTGATTGACAACGAATAGCTCTAGTTGTGATCTTTAGACTCTTGAGTTGACTAAAACTATCATCAAGTGGTTTATTTGAGCCATCTAGGGTTGTTGTGGGCCCTCGACTCTGTTCTCTTTAACAATCCATTAGCTTGAGATAAAGGTGAGGTATTGAATTGCAAGTCCAAGTCCCGTGCAATAAGTCTAGAACTTGCCCTAAATGGTTGTCTAGGCAAAATTCTAAGTGTAGCTCGACTTGAGAAGTGATTGTAGGCTCTCCTTGGTCCCATTTGAAATGTGAGCGCTTCCGTAGCCTACCAATATGATATCCCTAGTCAACCCCTTTGAGCCTAAGCCTTTTTCATTCGATAGCCACTTTATAAACCTTCATCCGTTTTATAATCACCCTCTCTTGGCACCCAATATTTCCTTAGCATTCATGATGAGCAATTAGCAAAATCATAAGTTTGGGGAAGAGACGAGGAATTTCAATGTGATGAAAGGTACAAAGAACAAAAAGAATTGATGAAAAGGAAAGGCAAAGAAAAGGATGAAGAGTTAAAAAGAAATATGTCAAAAAGAAAGAAAGGTTGAAGGGATTCAAAGAAAACAAGGTTGAAAGGCATGGAATGATGGGAAAAGGAGAAAAATGATTGTCATGAACAAGAAAGAGTGACAATGTGTCTCTCTAGTTCCCCTGAGGAAGAAGAAAATGACTCAAAGAGTCAAGAAAGTATGAACCGATATGAGAAAATTGAGTGCTTAAGGAAAGATGAAACCATCATAATTCATTATGTCCTACCTTGATCCAAAAAGCCTTCATTACATCCCACTAAAGCCCTATATGATTTCAAGTTGCGTTAGCTTACATTAGTGGTGATTTACATAAGGGGCAAGCTTATGGTACTTTGAGCCGGACTTGTGGTATTCTTTTTAGATTGACGAGCATACTTCTTTACAATCCTTGTTTTGAGTGTCACATTCTATGAGGTAAGATTAGCTCATGGAGAGTAGAGGACGAGGAGTCTGGGCTCCACATTGACCTACAAGAGAAAGCGAGCTTCCTTGATGAATTGAGTCAACTCTCGATACTTTTGTGTCACATTAGAACTATGGAACTCAAAAAGTCATAGCATGATGTTGTTGATAATGCATTTGTGTTGAGGGTAAATGTTAGTCCCAATTGATACTTGATGAAGTCACCTTAGGATAACTGATATTTTCATTTCTTTTCTTGTGGAGGTGGGAATTACCTTGTTTGCTTGAGGACAAGCAAAAGCTAAAGCTTGGGGAGTTGATAACTAAGGGTTTTAGCCTATTATTTGCTCTCTTTTGCTTAGGTTTTGGGTCAAAAATGCGTAAAGGTATTCCCGAAAACTAACTTAATGTACTTGCTTGCAGGGTTTGGTCAAAATGAGGCAAAGAAGCCATAATCAACTCATGAAGGAGACAAACCTACACGAATCCAAGGCTGAGACTGGAGTGCTGAGAGCAACAGAAAAGCGCGGTCGCGAAGGGACCACTGCTGAGGTGGCCAATATTACGCAGTCCGCAAAAGCAGATTCAGAGAAGCTGCTTTAAGTACTAAAATCACCACTGACCATGTTGGAAAGGCGCGTCCGCGAAATCTTTGGTGCGGCCATGAAGGGAATTCCGTTGAGAGCGCATCTTGAGGTTCAGAGACCCTGCAAGTCGGGCTTAACTGAAGAACGCGGTCCGAGTCCAAATTACGCGGTCACGGTGGAAGCACACACGGACGCGGTTGAAATTACATGATCCGCGAAACTAAGCCCAATCCAAGCCCAGTATTGAAGAATCGCAGACCGCACTCATTATTATACGACCGCGAAAGCTCAAGTGCGGAGGCGGTCAGAATTACGCATCCGCGAATCCTCCGCAGGGGCATTTTTGTCTGGAAATTTCAGCCTAATATAAATAGATTCTTTTATCAATTTTAGGTTAAGTTTTGTTTAGGAGAGCACATGAACGACTGGTTTTTCCGTTTTTGGGCAATTTTAGAGTAGATTTACCTTCAAACTTTAGATTTTCATCTTGTACTTTAATATTATGGCTTATATTTCATCTTTATATTTGATCTCTGTTGTTACCATGAGTAGCTCGACCCCATACCTAGGGTTGTGACCCAACCCTAGTGTGGGTATTTAATGGGTCTTGAATTTTAGGGCTTAATTGTTTATGGGTTAGTGATATTTAGCCTAATTCATGCTAAAATTGTAGAATTAGTGGTTGCAAACACTGATTCATGCCTTTATGACTTAGGCTCTTCTTGAGAAAGAGGGACTGAGTCTAGGAAAATTAGGCTAACATGGAATTTGGGTGAACTCAAGAGATTGATAGCCCCAATTAAAGGGTTAAACCTAGAGATAGTAATACCCGACTTGAGATAATTTCACTTGTAATGTATGAACACCCATTTGGGCTTGAGAAAGCAAAATCGGGCAAAGTCACTCAAACTACCGAGAGGTATAGAGTGAGCACTTATGTGTGATGGTTATATCATGCCCCCAATCATAACAAGCTTGTCCTAGATTCTTGATATCCATTAGATACTCACCTAGGCGGAATTCACTTCCCTAGTGCCTTTTAACACTTGAAAACGTTCGCCAAAAATATTGTACTTAGCTTACACTCAGCATACGATAGTATAAAATTAGAATAGAATCAATCGCAACAATGTTTGGAAGTGCAACTAGGAACAACACGCACATCTAGATTAGTTAGATACACAACTCCCAACCAAATTACTCTCTATGGAAATCGATCCCAACCTCGTTGGGTAAAACTGCATCGACCATCCTCACTACCCTATAGCGGTGTAGGTTTGGACTCGATCACTTGGGCAGCTTAGCATATCTACCAACAGTGGAGAGACCATTAGCATTGGATGTTCATGCCTTGGCTAACCAGTTTATTAGATTGGATGCTGTGGAGACGAGTTTAGTTTTGGCTTGCATGGTTTCTCGGTCTTCTCTATATCACCATATCAAAGAACATCAGTATGATGACCCCTATTTGCTTATCCTTAAGGACACGGTTCGGCACGGCGATGCCAAGGAGGTTACTATTGGGGATGACAGTGTGTTACGGATGCATGACCGACTATGTGTGCCCAATATGGATATTTTGCTTGAGTTAATTCTTTAGGAGGCCCACAGTTCATGGTACTCCATTCATCAAGATGGCGCTAAGATTTTTCCGGACATGAGATAACACTATTGGTGGAGGAGGATGAAGAAAGACATAGTGGAGTATGTAGCTATGTCTAAATTTTCAGCAGGTGAAGTACGAGCATCAATAACCATGAGGGTTGCTTCAGAGGCTTGAGATTCCTAAATGAAAATGGGAGCGAGTTACCATGGATTTCGTTGTTGGGCTCCCATGGACTCATAAGAAGTTTGACGTAGTATGGGTGATTGTGGATAGGTTGACCAAGTCGGCTCATTTCATTCCGGTAGTGACTACTTATTCTTCAGAGAAGCCGGGCTATTGTCCAACTTCATGGCATGCCGGTATCAATCATCTCTGACCAGGGTACGCAGTTTACATCACACTTCTGGAAAGCCATATAGTGTGAGTTGGGCACATAGGTTGAGTTGAGTACATCATTCCACCCTCAAACGGACGGGCAGTCCGACCGCATTGTTCATATGTTTGAGGATATGCTTCATGCCTGTGCTATGGAGTTTGGGGAATATTGGGATCTGTTCTTGCCGCTTGCGGTGTTTGCCTAAAACAACATCTAACAATCGATTATTCAGATGGCTCCGTATGAGGCCTTTTATGTGAGGCAGTTTCGGTCTCTGGTGGGTTGGTTTGAGCTGGGTGAGTCGAGACTATTGGGTAGTGACCTGGTTCAGGATGCTCTGGAAAAGGTTAAGTTGATTCAGAATTGTCTTCGTACATCCCAATTCAGACATAAGAGTTATGCAGATAGGAAGATTCGTGATGTTGTATTCATTTTTGGAGAGCGGGTCTTGCTGCAGGTTTCACCCATGAAAGGTGTTATGAGGTTCGGGAAGAATGGCAAGTTGAGCCCCAGGTATGTCGGACCTTTTGAGATTCTTGAGAGGATTGGGGATGTGGCCAATAAGCTTGTATTTCCACCTAGTCTAGCTACTGCTCATCCGGTATTCCATATTTATATGCTCCGGAAGCATCATGGGGATCCATCCCATGTGTTGGATTTCAGCTCAGTCCAGTTGGAAAAGGATTTGTCTTATGTTGAGGGGCCGGTGTCCATTTTGGATAGGCAGGTCCGAAAGTTGAGGTCAAAGAGCATTGCTTTAGTGAAGGTTTAGTGAAGGGGTCAACTAGTCAAGGAGGCGACTTGGGATCCATCCCATGTATTGGATTTCAGCTCAGTCCAATTATAATCAATGTTTGTTGATATGATTTTAGGCCTCGAGTAGGTCCCTTATGTGTTAAGGAAATTGTTGGTATATTCGGATGGGGTCTAGTGGGTCCCGGGTGTGAGTTGGATTGAAATCGGATCATTTTTGGACTTGTTTGATTTGCTGAAACTGCTGGTTTTCTATTCTGGTTTCCTTCTACGCATTCGCGAAGGCAAGGTTGTGATTGCGAAGTTTGCTGAGCTTGGTCATCGCGAAAGCGAGAGGTATATCACGTTCACGTATATAAAAGGTGAGGTTGGGGATGAGGCAGGCTTTGCTCATTGCATTTGTGTAGCCAGGGACGCGGTCGCGTAGGTGGAGGAAGCTGGTCATCGCATTCACGACTGGATTCACGCAATTGTGAAGAAAGTTCTTTGAGCTGGGGGAGAATTATTCTACGCGATCGCGAGTCTTTATCCACAATTGCGATGGAGGACGACTGGACAACATTATTTGTCATGCCCCGACCTCGGGGAGTTCGACCGGCACTCAACCGAGATACCACGTTCAAGCAAGCCTTTACAATACCTTCTACCCAACTAACCCATGATTAAAGAGAATAATATATTTCATTAATTATACAGTAAGAGGTCATGTGAATGACACCAGTTCATTTCCATTAGTTACGTCATTAACAAGTCTCCAAAATAGTATGTTGTACAATCATAGTTAAAGTGGAATAGATGATACGATCACAACATTTTTAGTTTAACCTTCCCAAAAACAGATACAACCCATACTATATCTACAGAGCTTCTAACAGGAATAAAAGATTGTTATGACAGTGTCGGCAATAAAGCACCGGCTATACCTCAAAATGCTATGTACAAATGAAAAGGGATACAGGACTCCAAAATGAAGTGGGGCTCACCAAGTCAGCTGAGGAGAGGGTGTGCCGCTATCGCTAATCAATACGACCTGCAATGGAATCACCTGCATCCATTAAAGATGCAGTGCCACCAGCAAAAGGGACGTTAGTAAATATGGAATAGTACTAGTATGTAAAACTAAACACCCTGTCAGTACAACGAGTAATAGTAAACGGAGAATAAAACATGAAATCTATTAGATACTCAAACAGTATCAAGGTGTCAAGTTAAGGGAAAGGTAAATTTCAAGTAAGTTTCAGTAATTTATGTTAGGAGATCTTTAGCACTGATACACCACCGTGTTTTAGCATGGAGTATGATTTCAGCCCGACTGGCTAAGCCATCTCACCCCGAGACATACATTCACAATGCCACCATGTGCACGGCATGGCGCCCGATCTCAGCCCGATCGGCTAAGCAGTCTCACCACAATGTCATGTGGGTTGACATCACATCACATCTCGCTGGCAATAATCTCATCCAATTTAAGGGGAAATATCTCAACACACCAGTCTCATCACATATAAGGGGAAATAGTCTTATCACTTTAACACGGGGATTTACCCCTCAATCACTCCTACACCGGCACGTGTAGTTTTAGGGTTAGGTTGTTATGACCTACTTTCCTCGGTGGCTAAACGATACTCCCAAGGCATTTATTATTAAAAGGATTTACCACTCAATTCATTATTTTTTACATGTCATTCGTTTTATTGGCACCATTGGCCATAACGCAATATCATTCTTGGCACGTTGATCGTACTTCATAATTCATGCTCAGCATTCCACTTTCAAACATTAACACGGATTATCAATAACAAACATTTCAATTCAAGACTTTAAGCACACATTTAAGCAATTTAGGGTCTTCGGCACATGTGATTTCTTACACAATTTGATGTGATCACTTTCATTTGGGCTTGAATTGAAGTCACAACATTTTACTACATACTTATACTTCGAACACGGTCCCGAAGAATAATACAATATGATATATATATATATATATATATATATATATATATATATATATATATATATATATATATATATATATCACATATTCCTACACCAAACGTATTCAGAAAAGTCAATTCATAATTGACAACTCGGGACTTAAAAGAACATCATGGGAATTTAATGGTAAGAGAGAAGCTTAATCAACATACCTTGCCTCTAGCTTTTAAAATTACTACAATATTCCGGAAATCTTAGCCACTTCGATCTATTTAGAGATATAGCAAAAAAAGGAGTTCATAGTTCCAACTCACTTGAGCATTTTATCAAACACTAGGTGTGCATTAAGGTTTCAAGGTATTCCTATGATTGATTCTTTCATCCCACTACCCAAAGTTTACCCAAATGAGCTCAACAATCTTTCCACTACCCTTGATGGTACATGCATGTAAAATAAATAACTCCTACGCCCAAGAATTGCTTGGCTTATTACCTATTTTAAGTTAACATCATGAAATTAAGGGCTATGGAGTAGAACCTTACCTCTAGGATGAAGACTTAGTGAATTCTTCTTGTAAATTCTTCAACGTTGAGCAAGAATTGATGAATGATGAGTTTAGGAATTTCCCCACTCACTCTATGGTACTCCCTCTCTCTAGAAATATAAGTTTTAACCTTCTAAAATGACCCCTAAGGCTGTTTTATAAGAATGGGGTCAGGTTCAAAAATTAGAAAAAAATGAAGCCCCGATGTAGATCTGCGGTCACATATGCGACCATAGTTCGGACTTGGATAATCGATGGAAAGGCTTACTAGTGGATAGAGTTAGCGTGTTTTGAGGTAAGTGTCTTGTCTAACTCTTTGTGGGGGAACTACCCCTTAGGATTGGTGTTGTTTTGTGTTAATTGTGGTACATGGAAGCTGTGTACGCAAGGTGATGAGTGTGTACCGGGCTAAATGTGGTAATTGACCGGTTTTAGCTATATAGATTTCTTTACATGCTAATTCCTTACTTGCTAATTGTCTTATCCCTTACTTGCTAATTGTCTTTACATGGTTAGTTGACGTTATTTTTCTCTCAATTCCTCGTTCATTATTTAACCGTGGGATTCCTTTACTTGAACTTGTTATTTCTTGGAACATCTTATTATTGAGCTTATAGAGGCCATGATTTACATTGAGTCAAAGTTGCAAAATTGTTGAAATACCATTTTGTTGAGTTATTCACTTCGGTTGCTATTGTTGCGATTCTTGTGCATATTGAGGTTGATCCATGGGCTATTTATTGTTGAAACGCTATTATTGTTTTCTTCTTTGGCAAGTTATGGTATTGGGCACTTGAGGTGCGATTTGTGTTATGATTTTATATTGATATGTATGGGGTGGTATAGGAATTGGGGTTGAAACGCATGTGGTGAGATAAGATGGGCTTGATACGCGTGTTGCTAGTAGGGGAACTACTTGAAGCCACGCGGTGCGATAAGGTGGGCTATAACACGGGTAGCTATTTTGGAAAAATGATTTTCAAAACCTAATGCATGGCTCTCGAAGTTATATAAGGAAATATTGTGATTTGATTTGTGAAATGAGACTACGAGGCACTACCTTGGTAGTGATTCTTGTTGATACCTCTCATTTACATCACTTGTGTTTTGTTGCATTATTTCGTTGGCATTATTATTATGTGCTTTCCTCCATGATGTCTTAATTGCCCTAGTTCTGTGTAGCTATACTTGTCATCTTCTTCACTGTATCATTTTTATTGTCTTTCATTATCATTCTGTCATATATACCTGTTCAGTTTTCTTATTTATTCCAGTAGGTATCTTGACCTAGCCTCGTTACTACTCTACCGATGTTAGGCTTGATACTTACTAGGTACCATTTTGGTGTACTCATATTACGGTTCAACACATTTTGTGCAGATCTAGGTTCTTCATACCAGCCCAGGCACCAGTGAGTCAAGTTTTGATCAGAGACTTCAGGGTATACCTGTCGACGCTCGCATGCCTCGGAGTCACCCTCTATCTAGTTCTATATCATGTTATAGTTTTATAGATACTGTTGTATAGGTATGTTCAGTATACTCTTGTAAAGCTTGTGACTTGGTATCACCAGAATTTTGGAGTTTTGTTCTGTTGCGTTGCAGAGTTCTTATATGATAGTTGTTGAGTTATTTGAAACTTTGTTGTAATAAGTTTTTCAGTTAAATTCTGCATGTATATTAGGCTTACCTAGTCGTAGGGACTAGGTGTCATTACGACATCATATGGAGAGAAATTGGGGTTGTGACAAGTTGGTATCAGAGCCCTAGGTTCATAGGTGTTCGAGTCACAAGACCGTTTAGTAGAGTCTCGCAGATCGGTAATGAGACGTCTGTACTTATCTTCGAGAGGCTATGGAACTGTTAGGAGATACATCACTTCTTTGATTCCTTATCATGAAAATTTGTTAACGTCGAATTCTGAAAATTTGTCTTTCTATTCTATCATAGATGGTGAGGACACACACCGTTGGATCCGACGATCAGACACCCATGCCCATGCTAGAGCCGCGAGAGACCAGGGCCTGGATAAAGGCCGATGAGGGGCACGTGGTGCAGCTAGAGCACTTGCCCGAGCTGCGATAGATGAGCCACTAGTAGCTCCAGTTGGGGGGCAGGCACCTGAGGCGCCCATTGCTACCCCTGCACTCTAGGAGACCCTCGCTCAGTTCTTGAGCATGTTTGGTACTCTAGCTCTGGCAGGACTTATTCCACTGGCCACATCTCAGGTTGGGGGAGGAGCACAAACTCCCATGGCCCGTACCCCTGAGCAGCAGGTCCATGTTGACCAAGTCGTAGAGGTTATACTAGTGCTGCTGGTTGTCCCAGTTCAGCCCGAGGTTAGGGCAGCAACATTTGAGGAGGAGCAACTCAGGCTCAAGAGGTATAAGAAGTACCATCCTCCTTCTTTCAGCGGCCTAGATTCTGAGGAAATACAGGGCTTTCTAGAGAAGTGCCAACAAATTCTCTGTAACATAGGTATAGTGGAGACGACCGGGGTTGCTTTTACTACTTACCAGCTGTGGGGACCAACATACCAGTGGTGGTGGGCTTATGAGGAGGGTAGCCCTGCTGAGGCAACATCACTCACCTGGGTCTAGTTTTTAGAGATGTTCCTAAGAGAGTTTGTTCCCCAAAGCCTTCGGGATGTATGGCGTGCGGAGTTTGAGAAGTTTCGCCAGAGTACTATGACTGTGTCAGAGTATGTTGTCAGGTTCAGCGAGTTGTCCAGGAATGCACCTGCCTTAGTTTCCACAGTCAGAGAGAGAGTTTGTCGATTTATCGAGTGGCTCAACTATGGTATTAGATTCAGCATTGCTCAAGAGTTGGAGACTGATACTCCATATCAGCAGGTGGTAGATATTGCACATAGATTGGAGGGTATGCGGGGCCGGGAAAGAAAGGACAGGGAGGCCAAGAGGCCTCGAGATTTTGGCACATATAGTGGTGCTCGTGCCCCAGTTGCAGCCCATCATGGTAGAGGCTATATGAACCGTTCAGTTCATTCACCACTTCCAGCTTCCACTGGTATTCTGGCTACTCTGAGATCTCAGGTTGCCCATTATGCACCGCCACTGTCTAGTGCACCTCCTTCACGGGATACTTTCAGCGGTCCGTCCAGCCGACCAGGCCCGAGCCAGTTTCAGCAGCCACATCCTCTGAGAGCTTGTTTTGAGTGTGGTAATACATTTCATATGGTGAGGGACTGGCCCAAACTCAAGAGGGGTGCACCTCCATAGACTACTCAGGCTCCACGTATTCCACAGGGCCCCCAGACTTCTCATGCCGTGGTTACTATACCAGTTGCAACTTTACCTTCCTAGCCAGCTAAGGGTAGAGGTTAGGTAGGGAGGGGTCATCCTAGAAGGGGAGGCCAAGCCAAATGTTATGCTCTTCCGAGTAGGACAAAGGCGGTTGCATCAGACTGAGTTATCACATGTATTTTTCTGGTTTGTCATGGAGATGCATCAGTCATAGAGATGTATTGTTCTGGTTTGTAGCCCTATCTTGCTATTCTTGATTTTCAAGCTAAGACGGTGACTTTGGCTATGCCAAGTTTACAATGGTCGGAGTGGAGAGGTACTTTGGATTATGTTCCAAGAAGGATGGTGACTTTCCTTAAGGCACAACAGACGGTTAGGAAGGGTGTGATGCATATCTAGCCTTTGTGAGAGATATCAGTGTTGATACTCCTACTGTTGATTCAGTTCTGGTAGTGAGGGACTATCCAAATGTATTGACTTGTTGTCGGGCACTCAACCCATTCATATTCCACCATATCGAATGACCCCGTAGGAGTTGAAGGAGTTAAAGGAGCAGTTTCAAGAGTTACTTGAAAAGGGTTTCATTCGACCTAGTGTGTCACCTTGGGATGCTCCGGTCTTGTTTGTAAAGAAGAATGATGGTTCTATGCGCATGTATATCAATTATTGGCAGTTGAACAAGGTTACACTGAAGAACATGTATCCATTGCCACACATTGATGGCCAATTTCATCAACTACAGGGTGCCAGAATGTTCTCAAAGAATGATATGTGGCCAGGCTGTCATCACGAAGGATACTCTGGAAAAAGTTTCCAAAGTCTCCAAGAGTAAACATTCGAGGACGAATGTTCCCAAGGGGGGAGTGATGTTACACCCTATATTTTCGTATGTAAAAATGCGTCGTAAGCAAACTAATGTAGGACAAAAAATGAGATAATATTTAAAAGTATATAAAGTAAGTTAATCATGTTACCTCTGAGGTTACAAATATTGAAGATCATGAACAACAAGTACAAAGAGGGTTGGACAGTCCAGAAGCTAAAGCAATTAAATAAAACAATGTTTCATCGAAAGTCGACAAGTTGGGAATGTTATAACATGTACCTTTGGGGTGAGACTAGGGTGATTAACATGATAAAGAGATTATGTTATGATTTATATTAGTCGTATTACATCCGTGTGTTATGTTTTTAAGTCAAGCGAGTTGTGGAACAAAAGTCGATGAAAGTCATCACAAGTTACATTCATAAGTTTTACTGAAACTTTGGGTCAAATGTAACTGCAATTTTCTCCCAATATACTTAGAGTTATGGTGTGTTCCACCATCAAATTAAAGATCTATGAGTCTATTTTCCAACGCATTAAACCATTTGTCAATACGACATCGGAGTAGAGAGATATGTGCATTTTTGCGATACTGCGCAAGCTGCTAGGTGACAAGTAGGTGTGTCACCTACTTGCTTAAATGAAAGCCCAAAAATGGGCCATTTCGGGTCGTCCAAAGAGGCCTTTTAAGGGCCTATTTTCTTCATATATTAGACTTAAAATAGAGCATAATAACCAGACATAAGCTCTGCAAAGAATCCTCCCAAAAATTTCCCACAAACCCTAATTGATTTTCTCTCCCTTTCAAGTTCCAATTGGAGGTAAAACTTAGAGTTTGAAGAACCAAGATAGGAGCTGAGTTATCCAACAAATAAGGTGAGTTTACTGCTCTCTTTCATCCATTTTTTCTTCTGTAAATTCATGGTAAGTCGTTCTATACTTGTAAGAACTCACGGGATGGTGATCGGAAGCCGTGAGTTCGAGTTATTCACTTGTAGCGGACTGTTTTGTGGACTGTTTTGTGTTGCTGTTGGGCTGCGTGTTTTATTACTATTTTGTGGAGTTTTGGAGGAGGAAGGGGGTTTATAAACACCATATAAATGTAGGGTGGTTGGCTGGTCGTTCGTCATAACATTTTCGGGTCGTTTGACACTACTACGGTGGTCGTTTTGTGTACGAAGAGATTGGGGTGTGTTGGGCTGTTTTGTAGTATTTGATGGTGTATATAGGGCTGGAAAATGATGTATATATGTTGTTATTGTTCTGTCCTTGTATTGTTGGTGTTATCTTGAAGTTGGAGGAAGGGCATATTATAGGGGAGATGCTGCCCGTTTTAATACAAAATAGGTTTGTCGTTCGTTGTGCGATAGTTGTACCTTTCGTAACTTAACGATAGTATTATTATCATTCTTGTAGATTAAGGTGCGAAGAGGTGAGTTCAACTTGGTGATTGAAAAGATTGTGATAAGGTATGTTAAGGCTAAGCCTTCCTTCATTTTGGCATGATCTCGTAGCTACATGTGTTAGTAATGAGACAAAAAGAGAAGTTCATATTCATGAATTTATTCACACTATTCTAGTCTCATAAGTTACAATATTATTCCTTATCGAGACTCTATATTCAATTTTAGTATTGTCTTCTTTCAGTCAAGAGAGCAGCAAGCCTATATATACAGTATTACAGTATTTTCATTACCATCGAGCTATAATCGATGGGCAGGCCCCTATTGGGCAACTTCTGATCAGATGGAAAGTTATATACCGAGCCTACTGTGGCCGAGCGCCTATGAGCGAGCCCAGCATGGTCGAGATACATAGCCTAGTATGGCCGAGCGCCTATAAGCGAGCCTACTATGGCAGAGCAGTTATATATACCGAGCCTTATAAGGCCGTACAATTATTTTACTTACTATATTGAAGGAGTTGAGTCAGTATCAGCAGGTAAGTATATCTCCAGATCATCTTTGACTCCCAGTTAATTTCAGTTATCATATTATCAGTTCAGTTTCAGATTTCAGTTATTTTATTGCCTTACATACTCGGTACATTATTTCGTACTGACGTCCCTTTTTTGGGGGCGCTGCATTTCATGCATGCAGGTTCAGACAGACAGACGGGTAGACCTCCTCAGTAGGTGTTTTCCGAGTTCCGCCTGATCGGTAAGCTCCACGTCTTTCGGAGTTGCCAGGACTAGAGTTTTGTGTACATCTTATGTATATCTGTATATATGTTATGGGTAGGTCGGGGCCCTGTTCCGATCACAGTACATCTATCAGTAGAGGCTTGTAGGCATATCCTGTTGGTTAGTGCAGTATGTTGGGTTTGTATAAATTGGTGGTTTGTCAGCTGTAGTAGCTATGACGGCCTTGTCGGCCTAGCTTTATATTGATATTTAGTTAGTGCTAGTTTCCATTCAGTTTTATATTTTGCTTCGCAAATTGTCTTGCAAGGTGGCCCCATGGCCAAAGTATGACATTATGTGTTCAGAGTCCCTTAGTCGCAATTTGGTACGCCAGGTTAGGTGAGGCACGGGGTGCTTGTCTCGCTCCTAGGTTCGGGGCGTGACAAACTTGGTATCAGAGCAGTTCTGTCCTAGGGAGTCTACAAGCCGTGTCTAGTAGGGTCTTGTTTATAGATGTGTTGTGCACCACATTATATAAGCAAGGAACTACAGGGCATTTAGGAGTTGGTTACACTTCTTTGAAATCTAAATCGTGCTATAGAACTGAGTTATAGGAAATTTGAATTAAACTTATGTGTTGGTGTTTGCATGCACAGATGACGGTGACTAGGAAGACTACGGCTAGCCAGAGGAGAGATACAGTAGTAGGTGAGGGGACCAACAGGGTACCCCCAGTAGATGGGGCCCAGTCTGAGGCTCAAGGGGAGACCCCTACTCAGCCATTACCGGCTCCTCCACCAACTACGGAGATTCCTAGGGAAACCGCACATCCAGTTCCCCCTCCACTTCCATCAGATCAGGACTTAAGGAGTGCGGTGCATTTGTTGACACAGTTGGTAGCTACCCAGCAACATGCTAGGGCATCAGCTAGTGCAGGAACTTCTGAGGGGTCTGGGAGTTCAAGGGTCCAAGAGTTTATTGCTTTGAGTCCCCCAGAGTTCACGGGGACAGATCAGAGGGAGGACCCGCAGGATTTCATAGATCAGCTTCACAGGATCTTTCGTGTTATGCATGCCACGGAGAAAGAGGCAGTTGAGCTAGCAGCTTTTCGACTCTGAGATATAGCCATCCTTTGGTATGAGGGATGGGAGAGGTCCAGGGGACGTGATACACCTCCAGCTATTTGGGAGAATTTTTTAGATGCTTTCCTTGACCAGTACTTACCGCGGGAGATCCGACAGGCTCGAGTCGATCAGTTTCTAGCCCTCAAGCAGGGTAATATGAGTGTTCGAGAGTATAGTCTCCGTTTTGACTCATTGGCCAGATATGCACCATCCATAGTTTCTACTATGCGGGACAGGATTCACAGGTTTATAGCAGGGTTAGCCCCAGAGTTAACCGAGGCATGTGCCACCGCTGCATTGCAGGATAGTATGGATATCTCCCGGATTCAGGCATTCGCCCAGAATATAGAAAGGGGTAGGCGTCGGCAGCAGGGTACAGAGAGGGCTGAGCAAGGGCAACGTAAGAGGATGAGATTTCCCAGGTCTCAGGAGCAATCTCAGGGTAGTTATAGGACCCAGTACTTCGGACGGCCACCTAGGCCTCCGCCACCTCAGTTACAGGGTTACGGGTATGACCGCTATACTCAGTCAGGACCAGGTGAGAGCTCACGGGCGTCGGGTTTGCAGCGACAACGAGGTTCTGCGCAGACATGGTCATTTCCTCCGTGGTGTGACATCTGTGGTAGAGGACACTTGGGTCAATGCCGAGCAGGTTCTGATGCTTGTTATACATGTGGGCGTCCGGGGCATATGATGCGAGATTGCCCAAATAGAGATTCTGGGGGAATGGCACAACCAGCGAGTTCAGCAACAGGATCGTCTATGTCCGTGCATCCTTCAAGGCGTGAGTCTCAGTCTTCGGTTGGTAGAGGTCGAGGCAGAGGTAGAGGTTCCAGTTCAAGTGGTAATCAGAACCGTATCTATGCTTTAGCGGGTCGACAGGACCAGGAGTCTTCACCAGACGTTGTGACAGGTATATTAACCATTTGCTCTCATGATGCTTATGCTTTGATAGACCCAGGATCTACTTTATCGTATATTACCCCATTTGTCGCGAGGAAGTTTGGTATAGTGCCTGAAATACTAAGTGATCCTTTTGCGGTATCTACACCGGTCGGAGAATCGATTATTGCTAGACGGGTTTACCGAGGTTGTACGGTGACAATTTGTAGTCGTCAGACCTCAGCTGACCTAGTTGAGCTAGAGATGATGGACTTTGATGCTATCATGGGCATGGACTGGTTGGCAGCTTGCTATGCCACAGTTGATTGCCAAGCAAAGGTAGCCAAATTTCATTTTCCGGGTGAGCCAGTCCTTGAATGGGTAGGTAATACACCAACACCCAGAGGTAGGTTTATTTCCTATCTGAAGGCGAGGAAAATGATCGCAAAAGGGTGCATTTATCATATTGTGCGAGTTAGAGATGCAGATGCTGAGATACCTACACTTCAGTCTATTCCCATAGTCAAAGAGTATGCAGATGTGTTTCCAGATGAGCTTCCAGGTATTCCTCTAGAGCGAGAGATTGATTTTAGCATCGATTTGCTTCCAGGAACTCAACCAATATCCGTCCCTCCGTATAGAATGGCACCTGCCAAATTGAAGGAGTTGAAGGAGCAGTTAAAAGATTTGCTGGAGAAAGGTTACATTAGGCCCAGTACCTCACCTTGGGGTGCACCGGTACTATTTGTGCGGAAGAAAGACGGCTCGCTGAGGATGTGTATCGATTATAGGCAGTTGAACAAGGTAACTATTAAGAATAAGTATCCACTTCCAAGGATCGATGACTTGTTTGATCAGTTGCAGGGAGCTAGATGCTTTTCCAAGATTGATTTGAGGTCGGGGTACCACCAGGTCAGAGTTCGGGAAAAAGATATTCCGAAGACAGCCTTCAGGACCCGATATGGCCACTTCGAGTTCCTTGTCATGTCCTTCGGGTTGACTAATGCACCCGCTGTATTTATGGACTTGATGAATAGCCTATTCCGGCCATTTTTAGATCTGTTCGTGATAGTATTTATTGATGATATTCTGGTTTATTCCCGTTCAGAGGATGAGCATGCGGACCACCTGCGAGCGGTACTCCAAACCCTCCGTGATCGTAAGTTGTATGCTAAGTTTTCTAAATGTGAGTTCTGGTTGAAGTCTGTAGCATTCTTGGGGCATATTGTATCAGATGAAGGGATAAAGGTGGACACTCAGAAGATTGAGGCCGTGAAATCTTGGCCTAGACCTACCACTCCGACAGAGGTTCGTAGCTTTCTAGGCTTAGCAGGATACTATCGGAGGTTCGTAGAGGGTTTTTCTTCCCTTTCGGCACCATTGACGAAGTTGACACAGAAAGAAACTAAGTTTCAATGGACAGAGGCTTGTGAGCGGAGTTTCCAAGAGCTTAAGAACAAGTTGACCTCAGCTCCAGTTCTAACACTTCCAGAGGGTCTAGAGGGTTATGCCGTGTATTGTGATGCATCAGGTGTCGGGTTAGGATGTGTCCTGATGCAACATGGGAAGGTAATTGCATATGCTTCAAGGCAGTTGAGGAAGCACGAGAGGAATTATCCGACCCACGACCTCGAGTTAGCTGCGGTTGTCCATGCACTTAAGATATGGCGGCATTATTTATATGGTGTTCATGTTGATATATTTACTGATCATAAAAGCCTACAATATATTTTCAAGCAGAAAGAGTTGAATTTGCGACAGAGGCGATGGCTTGAGTTATTGAAAGATTACGATGTTAACATTCTCTACCATCCAGGGAAAGCTAATGTTGTAGCAGATGCCTTAAGTCACCGATCTATGGGTAGCTTAGCACATGTAGAGCCCGAGAAAAGACAATTAGCTAGAGATATTCATCAATTGGCTTCGTTGGGGGTTCGGTTAGTAGATTCTGAGGATGGTGGAGTTGTAATCCAAAACACTGCAAAATCATCCCTCATAGCTGAAGTCAAGGAAAGGCAGTACGAGGACCCAGAGTTGGTCGAGTTGAGAGAGCGAGTTCCACAGCAGAAGAAGCCATTGTTAGAGCTCAAGGGAGATGGGGTTCTCAGATACAAGGGTCGTTTGTGTGTTCCAGATGTAGCAGGGCTACGAGACAGGATTATGTCAGAGGCACATTATTCATGGTATTCCATCCACCCTGGATCGACGAAGATGTATCATGACATTAAGGATATGTACTGGTGGAATGATATGAAGAAGAACATTGCTGAGTTTGTCGCCCAATGTACTAGTTGCCAGCAAGTGAAGGTAGAACACCAGAAGCCCGGAGGGCTAATGCAGACTATAGAGATCCCGACATGGAAATGGGAGGCGATAAACATGGACTTTATCATGGGTTTACCTCGTTCTAATCGTAAGTTCGATTCCATATGGGTGATAGTCGATAGGCTCACGAAATCAGCTCACTTCCTACCGGTCAGATCTACATATACAGCAGAAGATTATGCAAAGTTATATATTAAGGAGATAGTGCGGCTACACGGAGTACCAGTTTCTATTATATCTGATCGTGGGGCTCAGTTTACAGCACATTTTTGGAGGTCATTTCAGAGAGGTCTAGGGACTCAGGTGAATCTCAGCACAGCTTTTCATCCACAGACTGATGGACAAGCCGAGCGCACAATTCAGACGCTCGAGGATATGTTACGAGTATGTGTGTTGGATTTTAAAAGAAGTTGGGATGAACATCTACCTCTTATCGAGTTTGCATATAATAACAGTTACCACTCCAGTATCCAGATGGCTCCGTACGAGGCTTTGTATGGGCGTAAGTGCAGATCTCCTATAGGGTGGTTTGATGTTGGAGAATCTGGGTTACATGGGCCAGACCTGGTTCAGCAGGCCATAGAGAAAGTAAAGGTTATCCGGGAGCGACTGTTGACAGCTCAGAGTCGTCAGAAGTCATATTTTGACGTGCGGCGACGAGACTTAGAGTTCAGGATTAATGACTGGGTATTCTTAAAGGTATCACCTATGAAGGGCGTGATGAGGTTTGGCAAGAAAGGAAAGCTTAGCCCACGGTATATTGGGCCTTATAGGATCATTCGGAGAGTGGGCCAACTAGCTTATGAGTTAGAGTTGCCCTCAGAATTGGAGTCTGTCCATCTGGTTTTTCACGTATCTATGCTACGGAAGTGCATTGGCGATCCTACCCGAGTGGTGCCCACGGATGATGTACAGATTACAGAGGACTTGTCATACGAGGAAATTCCAGTTGCCATCCTAGACCGACAAATTCGCAATCTACGAAATAAGGAGGTAACTTCCGTAAAGGTTTTATGGAGGAGCAAGAATGTAGAAGAGATGACGTGGGAATCGGAGGAAGAAATGAAGTCTAAATACCCCCACCTATTTCAAAATGAAGATATGGTTCGAGATGGGACGCTACAACATAGCTCTATGTAGGCTAGCAGGTCATCAGGTAAGCTTTTATTTTTCACTTTCAATATTTATGATTTACGGTCGGTGAGGCAAATTGCTGCTATTTATAAAGATTGGCCATGTGTGGCATGCATAGTATGTTTCTGGCTACGTGCAGGTTGGTTTTAACCTAGTGTACGAAGGATACTCTGGAAAAAGTTTCCAAAGTCTCCAAGAGTAAACATTCGAGGACGAATGTTCCCAAGGGGGAGTGATGTTACACCCTATATTTTCGTATGTAAAAATGCGTCGTAAGCAAACTAATGTAGGACAAAAAAATGAGATAATATTTAAAAGTATATAAAGTAAGTTAATCATGTTACCTCTGAGGTTACAAATATTGAAGATCATGAACAACAAGTACAAAGAGGGTTGGACAGTCCAGAAGCTAAAGCAATTAAATAAAACAATGTTTCATCGAAAGTCGACAAGTTGGGAATGTTATAATATGTACCTTTGGGGTGAGACTAGGGTGATTAACATGATAAAGAGATTATGTTATGATTTATATTAGTCGTATTACATCCGTGTGTTATGTTTTTAAGTTAAGCGAGTTGTGGAACAAAAGTCGATGAAAGTCATCACAAGTTACATTCATAAGTTTTACTGAAACTTTGGGTCAAATGTAACTGCAATTTTATCCCAATATACTTAGAGTTATGGTGTGTTCCACCCATCAAATTAAAGATCTATGAGTCTATTTTCCAACGCATTAAACCATTTGTCAATACGACATCGGAGTAGAGAGATATGTGCATATTTGCGATACTGCGCAAGCTGCTAGGTGACAAGTAGGTGTGTCACCTACTTGCTTAAATGAAAGCCCAAAAATGGGCCATTTCGGGTCGTCCAAAGAGGCCTTTTAAGGGCCTATTTTCTTCATATATTAGACTTAAAATAGAGCATAATAACCAGACATAAGCTCTGCAAAGAATCCTCCCAAAAATTTCCCACAAACCCTAATTGATTTTCTCTCCCTTTCAAGTTCCAATTGGAGGTAAAACTTAGAGTTTGAAGAACCAAGATAGGAGCTGAGTTATCCAACAAATAAGGTGAGTTTACTGCTCTCTTTCATCCATTTTTTCTTCTGTAAATTCATGGTAAGTCGTTCTATACTTGTAAGAACTCACGGGATGGTGATCGGAAGCCGTGAGTTCGAGTTATTCACTTGTAGCGGACTGTTTTGTGGACTGTTTTGTGTTGCTGTTGGGCTGCGTGTTTTATTACTATTTTGTGGAGTTTTGGAGGAGTAAGGGGGTTTATAAACACCATATAAATGTAGGGTGGTTGGCTGGTCGTTCGTCATAACATTTTCGGGTCGTTTGACACTACTACGGTGGTCGTTTTGTGTACGAAGAGATTGGGGTGTGTTGGGCTGTTTTGTAGTATTTGATGGTGTATATAGGGCTGGAAAATGATGTATATATGTTGTTATTGTTCTGTCCTTGTATTGTTGGTGTTATCTTGAAGTTGGAGGAAGGGCATATTATAGGGGAGATGCTGCCCGTTTTAATACAAAATAGGTTTGTCGTTCGTTGTGCGATAGTTGTACCTTTCGTAACTTAACGATAGTATTATTATCATTCTTGTAGATTAAGGTGCGAAGAGGTGAGTTCAACTTGGTGATTGAAAAGATTGTGATAAGGTATGTTAAGGCTAAGCCTTCCTTCATTTTGGCATGATCTCGTAGCTACATGTGTTAGTAATGAGACAAAAAGAGAAGTTCATATTCATGAATTTATTCACACTATTCTAGTCTCATAAGTTACAATATTATTCCTTATCGAGACTCTATATTCAATTTTAGTATTGTCTTCTTTCAGTCAAGAGAGCAGCAAGCCTATATATACAGTATTACAGTATTTTCATTACCATCGAGCTATAATCGATGGGCAGGCCCCTATTGGGCAACTTCTGATCAGATGGAAAGTTATATACCGAGCCTACTGTGGCCGAGCGCCTATGAGCGAGCCCAGCATGGTCGAGATACATAGCCTAGTATGGCCGAGCGCCTATAAGCGAGCCTACTATGGCAGAGCAGTTATATATACCGAGCCTTATAAGGCCGTACAATTATTTTACTTACTATATTGAAGGAGTTGAGTCAGTATCAGCAGGTAAGTATATCTCCAGATCATCTTTGACTCCCAGTTAATTTCAGTTATCATATTATCAGTTCAGTTTCAGATTTCAGTTATTTTATTGCCTTACATACTCGGTACATTATTTCGTACTGACGTCCCTTTTTTGGGGGCGCTGCATTTCATGCGTGCAGGTTCAGACAGACAGACGGGTAGACCTCCTCAGTAGGTGTTTTCCGAGTTCCGCCTGATCGGTAAGCTCCACGTCTTTCGGAGTTGCCAGGACTAGAGTTTTGTGTACATCTTATGTATATCTGTATATATGTTATGGGTAGGTCGGGGCCCTGTTCCGATCACAGTACATCTATCAGTAGAGGCTTGTAGGCATATCCTGTTGGTTAGTGCAGTATGTTGGGTTTGTATAAATTGGTGGTTTGTCAGCTGTAGTAGCTATGACGGCCTTGTCGGCCTAGCTTTATATTGATATTTAGTTAGTGCTAGTTTCCATTCAGTTTTATATTTTTCTTCGCAAATTGTCTTGCAAGGTGGCCCCATGGCCAAAGTATGACATTATGTGTTCAGAGTCCCTTAGTCGCAATTTGGTACGCCAGGTTAGGTGAGGCACGGGGTGCTTGTCTCGCTCCTAGGTTCGGGGCGTGACATTTGGGCTGACCAACACCCCAACATAAATTCATGCACTAGATGAACAGTGCATTCGAACCTTATCTTGACTCATTCATCATTCTGTATATTGACGACATCTTGGTGTACTCCCGGTGCCGGGAGGATCATGAGCAATATTTGAGAATTGTGCTACAGACCTTGAGAGAAAAGAAGTTGTATGAAAAAATTTTAATTCTGGCTTGATTCAGTGGCATTTTTGGGTCATGTGGTGTTGAGTGAGGGGATCAAGGTAGATCCGGAGAATATTGAAGTAGTGTAGAGTTGGCCATGACTGTCGTCGGCTACTGAGATCTAGAGTTTTCATGGCTTGGCGGGGTATTATTGTGGTTTTGTAGAGGGTTTCACATCTATTGCTGCACCTATGACTAGATTAACCCAGAAGGGTGCTCCGTTCAAATGGATCGATGAGTATTAGGAGAGCTTTCAAAAGCTCAAGATTGCTTTGACTACAACCCCATTTTTGGTGTTGCCTACATGTTTGGGGTCTTACATAGTGTACTGTGATGCCTCACGTGTTGGCCTCGGTGTGGTGTTGATGCAAGACGATAGGGTGATTATCTACGCATTTAGGCAATTGAAGGTGCATGAGAAGAATTATCCTATCCATGACTTGGAATCATCAGCTTTTGTTCATGCCTTGAAGATTTGGCGGCACTATTTGTATACCGACCACTGGAGTCTGCAACATTTGATCAAATAGAAGGATCTTAACTTACGGCAGTGGAGATGGTTAGAGTTAGTTAAGGATTATGATATCACTATTTTATATCATCCCGGGAATGCCAATATGGTGGTGGCCGATGCCTTGTCAAAATTCGGAGAGCGTGGGTAGCTTAGCATATCTACCGGCAGCGGAGAGGCCATTAGCATTGGATATTCAGGCCTTGGCCAACAAGTTTGTTAGATTGGATATTTCAGAGCCGAGTCGAGTTCTGGCTTGCGTGATTTCTCGGTCTTCTCTATATCATCGTATGAGAGCGCGTCAGTATGATGACCCTTATTTGCTTATCCTCAAGGACACGGTTCAGCACGACGATGCCAAGGACATTTCTATTGGGGATGGCGGTGTGTTATGGATGCATGGCCGGCTATGTGTGCCCAATATGGATGGTTTGCATGAGTTGATTCTTCAGGAGGCCCACAGTTTGTGGTACTCCATTCATCAGGATGACGCTAAGATGTATTAGGACTTGAGACAACACTACTGGTGGAGGAGGATGAAGAAAGACATACTGGAGTATGTAGCTAGGTATCTAAATATTTAGCAGGTGAAGTATGAGCATCAGCGACCAGGTGGCTTGCTTCAGAGGCTTGAGATTTTCGAGTGGAAATGCGAGCTAGTTACAATGGATTTCATTGTTGGGCTCCCACGGACTCAGAAAAAGTTTGATGCAGTATGGGTGATTGTTGATAGGTTGAGCAAGTCGACTCATTTCATTCCGGTAGTGACTACTTATTTTTTAGAGCAGCTGGCTTGAGTCTATATTTGTGAGATTGCCCGACTTCATGGTGTGTCGATATCTATCATCTCTGATCGGGGTACGTAATTTACATCGCGCGTCTGGAAAGCGGTACAACTTGAGTTGGGCACATAGGTTGAGTTGAGTACGACATTCCACCCTCAGACGAACGGGTAGTCCGAGCGCACTATTCAGATATTTGAGGATATGCTTCACGCCTTTGCTATGGAGTTTGGGGGATCTTGGGAACAGTTCTTGCCGCTTGCGGAGTTTGCCTACAACAATAGCTACCAATTAAGTATTAACATGACTCCATATGAGCTCTTGTATGGGAGATGATGTCAGACTCCGATGGGTTGGTTTGAGGCAAGGCTATTGGGTACTGACTTAGTTCAGGATGTTCCGGAAAAGGTTAAGTTGATTCAGGATTGTCTTCGTGTAGCCCAATCTAGACAGAAGAGTAATGCAGATAGGAAGATTCACAATATTGTATTCGTGGTTGGAGAGCGGGGTCTTGCTGCGGGTATTGCCCATGAAGGGTGGTATGAGGTTCGGGAATAAGGGCAAGTTGAGACCTAGGTATATCGGACCTTTTGAGATTCTTGAGAGGATTGGGGAGGTGGTATACAAGCTTGGATTAACACCTAGTCTAGTTGCAGTTCATCTGGTTTTCCATGTTTCTATACTCCGGAAGTATCATAGTGATCCATCCCACGTGTTGGATTTTAGCTCAGTCCAGTTGGACAAAAATTTGACTTATATTGAGGAGCCAGTGGTAAATTTAGACAGGCAGGTCCGAAAGTTGAGGTCCAATAGCATTGCTTTAGTGAAGGATTAGTAGAGGGGTCAACCAGTCGAGGAGGCGACTTGGGAGACCGAGCATGATATGCGTAGCTGTTATCATTATATTTTCACCACTTTAAGTATGTCTCTATACTCGTTCGTGGACGAATGTTTGATTTAAGAGGGGGAGGATGTAATGACCCGACCGATTGTTTCGAGTATTTTATTCTCGTTTCCCTATTTGTTGCCTCCTCTATGTTATATTGTGATTATGTGACTTGTCACGGTGTTTGGTTTTGGTTTCGGGTGAGTTTCGGAGTGATATGGGGCACATAGTCCCTAACTTGGATGTTTAAGTTGAAAGAGTTGACCGTAGTTTGACTTTTATATAGACGACTCCATAATGGAGTTTTGATTGTTTCAATTGCTCCGTATAGTAATTTTGGACTTAAGATCATGTCCGGATATGGATTTAGAGGTCCGTAGGTCATTTCAGCTTGAATTGGCGAAAGTTAGAAAGTTGAAGGTTTGGATGGTTGAGAAGTTTGACCGGGAGTTGACTTTACTGATATTGGGATCAGATTCCGATTCCATAAGTTGGAATAGGCCCGTCATGTCATTTATGACTTGTGCGCAAATTTTGAGGTTAATAGGAGTTGTTTTGGGATGATTCAGCGTTAGTTTTGCAAGTCAGATGTTCATATTTCCAATAGGCTTGAATTGGGTTGTGATTTGTAGAATCGATGTTGTTTGATGTGATTTTAGGCTTCGAGTATGTCCGTTATGTGTTATGAAACTTGTTGGTATATTCGGGCAGGATCCCGGGTGTGAGTTGGATTGAAATCATATCACTTTTGGACATGTTTTATTTGCTGAAGCTGATGGTTTTCTATCCTGGTTTCCTTCTACGCGTTCTCGAAGGTTCTCCCGCGATCGCGTACAGTCCTCGAGGACTGCTGGGTTTTTTTTCTCTACGCGTTCGTGAAGGCAAGGGTGTGATTGTTGCACCTAGTGTTCACAAATCAAAACAAGATTCAACTTGTGGTGTCTCTGTTGTTGATGAAAGACAGTCCCCACCCAATATTTAAAGGTATACTAGGGTACCTATTTAATTACTAAAGGTTATATTCTTTATTAGTCTACTAACCGGTGAGATTACGGGTAAGGGTTCTTGTTATTCTAAGGGGAACGTGTTAGGCACCCCTTAAAATCTACCTGAGGTAGCTCCATGTGACTTAGACCAGATTTGGAACATGTACAAGACAAGTGAGGCTTGCTAAGTTGGTAAAAGCACCTCCACCCACGACCGTTAAGTCCTGGGTTCGAGTCACACTGGAGGGGAAGTGTGGAAAAACTATAGATCCTCCTAATTTGGGAGGGGTTTAAAGAAAATAAAAAGGTCATTAGAATAACAACACTATTTACATATCCATATATAAAATTAGTAAGCAAATAATAAAAGTAAAGATCACTGGAAGTACTTCAGTGCTAAGAAAAGTTATACTAATGTAGAGGTTATGCATAGCAAATGATCCGCATTGAACACCTTTCGTTTTCATTCAACACCAAACCCAAAGAGAGTAATAGGTATCAATGGATTAAAGGCTAATGGGAGAGTTCTACTCAAGGTCGATACCCCCTTTGAATCCCCCGGCACTTCAAAGTTCCCAAGGGTCTCAAGGCCCAGGGCAATGCTTGTGCCGGGGAGAGCAACCCAACCTAGAGTTGAACTCTACTCCCAAACACCTTTAACCACTAACGACTAACTTTTCCCTATAGGTTTGATTGCCTATGAGGCCCTTTCAATGCGAACCAACCACTATGATATTTCTTACCACAGAAGCATACTTTTCCTTAGCAGAATAACACGAGAAAAACACATAAAAACAGTCCCATTTCATATATCAATACTTTTAGCTTTGTGTGATTAATTAACATACTAGATAAACACAAGGCTCTAATTCCACATATACACTATTAGAGATAGATAAATAACACATAGTTTAAAGTTGCAATAACTTTGGGGATACAAATACTAATGCCTCAACATTGATCACATATTAGTTTGACACCAGACATTATCATGAGCATACACCTAGGTTAATGAAATTACTTGAATACCTTGGGATCCTTAGTACAAATTCATACAATGACACAAGCAGGTTGTTGCACTCAACCAGTAATAGTAGAAGATTTTCCTTATACCAGATTCAATCCAAGGGAAACATCAAACTAAACAGACTTAAATCAGCTGTACAGACTTGGTTGAATAGTTAAACATGATGGAGCCATATTCGAATTACAGAAATAATCAACATTCAACCACAACATGCACAACTATAATCTGACTCATATGAGATAGGCTGGTCATAACAAATACCACTGATATTCATAGAAAAATTCATCCCAGTAGGACTGTTTACAACTAACAGTTAGATATGGATGTAGAACATTCACGATGAGGATGCAAAGGATACTTAAGGACTAACAAGCATTTATGAAAGCATTATGAATACTCAAATTTCACAAGCCTTAACTATGTAAGGTAGAGTTATCCTATGTACCTTCATGTACCTCCCAATTAGAGTCGTTTAACAGCAAACCCAAATATAGAATAACAGAACTCAAAAGAATAAGGCATGATAAGCACAAAGACTACAACAGCACCCTGAATACATCATAACAGAACTCAAAGAATACGGCATGATGAACAGAAAAGCCTAAGTATAGGATAACAAAACATAGAAGGGTATTGCATGTTAAACATGAAGACTATAGCAGAACCTAAATACAGAGTAACAAAACTCTAAACAATATAACATAATGAACATGAAGACTATAACAGAACATTAGAGTAAAGTCTGAAGTCTAAGTAGATGTGAGAAATCATCAAGGTAGGTTAAGCAACTTAAACACATAGGATGTTCAATGCAGCAAATGAGGTCATTAAAGTCACACAACTACTTAATTAACACTAGATAAATATAACAGCTTATCATAGATCATCAACAAATCATGATGAACCAAAATAAATAATTACAGACTGAATAAACATTATAAACTAAGTAGTTAATCAGGAAAACAATAGCACATTCATGATTTTTCAAATGAAGTAATTAAGAGAGAGGATGGAGGTGTACTGACCTCCTCTTGAGAAGCAAACCAAACAAAAGACTCTTGTTTAGTCGTATAGAATCAAGAACTCACCCCCACTAGTGTAATACTCATAATAAGAAAGAAACCAGGAACTAGTTAGAGCCCTAGCTTAATTTACTACTCAAGACTAAAATCGATATCTTTCTAAGTAATTTCGTGATAGCGTTTTGTATCTATTAGGTGTGTTAGCTCTGTATGTTGAAGATATTAGGTCTATTAGGTGAGAACATTAAAGCCCCTATTTATTGTGCCATTAATGGCTTAGGGTTTCAGTAGATTGAAATCAATAGTGGAAGATGACGAAAGAAAGATGACGATAGCAATGAGGGTGAAATCAGACTAAAAACAGAGCAAAAATGATGAAGAAGTTTTACATGAGAGGAGGAATCGATCGTTGAAGGCAAAGAACTAATAGACAAATCCTAAAACCCAGAGGTCACTGCGTTTGACTTTGGGGTATAGAATTCTCATGATGAATCTCTGAAGAAGCCCCATGCATGCTCCGATTGGAAGGATCATAGGAGGATTTGAACGATTTGAAGTTGCACCCTTAAACTAGGGTTCCAAAGTTTAGGCGTTTTGAAATTGAATGACGAAACAGGGAAGAAATCGGCAAGATTCGTGGCTAGGGGGCAGATTCAGTGTTGTAAAGTTCAGATTCATGACCTTGCACCGATTTGTGCAAGGTTTCATTGACTGATATGCATGGAGGGTTTGATATATTAGAGAGGAAAATAGGAAAGAGAGGTGGTTGGTCAAATGGGAAATGAGTAGGGGTTTGGGGTGTCTCAAAGTTAAAATCAGAAGTTTAGATTCTGGCCATTGGATCATTTGATCAACAACCGTGATTTTTAGGGAGATGAGGATTTTATAAAATGCTAAAATAGACGACAGTTGGATCTCTCTAGTCAAACAGTTGAGATTAACTCTTGATTAGATTAAAGAATAATGAGGAAATAGGGATTAAACGCGGACCGTTGGTGAGATAGATCAATGTTCTAGATTCATTGTGCTTTCTTTGTGAGTGAGAGAGGCGAGTGACGTGGCAAGTGCTGATTGGTTTAGGGATATGTACGCGGATCTCCACAATGGATTAGATGGTCTTTGGATTGGGTGTTTTTCCGGATTGGGCTTGTCATTTGAGCCAAAATAAATTTAAAAGATGACCATTTTGTGTTTAATTAGAGATTAGCAATTGTTGACTTTTGCTTTTTAATTCCTTTTAAAATTAATTTAAATAAACTTAATTATTCTCAATAAATAGAGTAGAAATTATAATCATCAAATATACCAGTAATCATTATAATTAATTATTTATAAAATACTTCGTCTCCAAAATTATAACACTAATTTTAAACATAACAATCTAATTAATCAGAGTTTGAGAAATAATTCATTAAATTAATTATAAAGCATAGGTGGTGTATTTTATAAATTGTTTTAATGATATTAAAAGTAGTATACTTGTAATTACATAATGCTAATACTAGGTTATTCATTTCGAAACTAATACTTAATTAATTTTATAAAACAGATATTTATTGATGGAAAATACTTTCAAAACATTCATTGCAAATTATTAAGTGCAAATAAATTAATTGTAAAAGGAAGGGTAAAAATTGGCCGTTAACAGCGATCGCGAAGTTTGCTGAGCTTGGTAATCGCGAACACGTGAGGTATATCGCGTTCGTGTATAAGGAAGGTGAGGCCGGGGCCGAGGCACGCTTTGTTCATCGCGTTCGTGTAGCCAGGGATGCAGTCGTGTAGGTGGAGGAAGCTGGTCATCTCATTCGCAACTGACTCCACGCGATTGCGTAGAAGGTTTTTTGAGCTGGGGGAGAATTGTTCTAGGCGATCACGAGTCTTTGTCCGCGATCGCGATAGAGGACGACTGGGCAGTAGTATTAAAATTTCAAAATGAGGGTTTAATCTCATTTTTTATCTTTTGGACCTAGAAAGCTCGGGTTGTGGTGGTGTTCCGAGGGATTTTCAAGGAAATCATCGGGCTAAGTGATTCTAACTAAGATTTGGCTATTATACATGAATCTATCATTATTTTTGCCATTTAATTATTGATTTGGGTTCGAAAATTTGAGGGAAAATTGTGAAACTTCTTAGACTAATTTTTAGAGATTTAAAAGGCGATTTGAAGTCGGATTTGAGTAATTCTTGGATGGTTGGACTCGTTATCGAATGGGTGTTCAAATTTTGTATATTTGGCCGGGTTCCGAGACGCGAGCCTATGATTGACTTTTTAAGTTGACTTTTTTTCTCTTTAAAGATTGTAATTTTATTATTTGGAATAGCTTCCTATAGTTTGTAGTTATGGTATGAAGTTGTTTTAGCTATATTCGAGCTGTTCGAAGTTGGATAATCGCGGGAAAGGCTTATTAATGGATTGAGTTAGCACGTTTTGAGGTAAGTGTCTTGCCTAACTTTGTGTGGGGGAATTACCCCTTAGTATTGGTGTTGTTTTGTGTTAATTGTCATACGTGGAATCCGTGTACGCAAGGTGACGAGCGTGTACCCGGGCTAAATGTGGTAATTGATAAGTTTTAGCTATGTAGATTTCTCTCATGCCTTTAGTTGAGTTTCCATAACATGTTATATTCATCATCATTAGCTTATCTTCACATGCTTTACTTGACATCGTGAATACTTGTCTTATCCCTTACTTGCTAATTGTCATTACATGTTTACTTGAAGTTTTTGGTCTCTCAATTCCTCATTTATTATTTAACCGCGGGGTTCCTTTACTTGAAGTTGTTATTTCTTGGAACATCTTATTGTTGAACTTATAGAGGCCGTGATTTAAATTGAGGCAAAGTTGTTGAAATACCATTTTGTTGAGTTATTCACTTTCGGTTGCTATTGTTGAGATTCTTGTGCATATTATGGTGGATCCATGGGCTATTTATTATGGAGACACTATTATTGTTGTCTTCTTTGGAAAGTTGTGGTATTGGGCACTTGAGGTGCGATTTGTGTGATAATATGATATTGATACGCATACGGTGGTATAAGGATTCAGGTTGAAACGCATGCGGTAAGATAAGATGGGCTTGATACGCGTGTTGCCAGTAGGGGAAATACTTGATGCCACACGGTGCGATAAGGTGAGCTAAAATGTGGGTAGCTATTTCGGGAAAATGATTTTCAAAACTAAATGCAAGGCTCCCGCGGTGATATAAGGAAAGATTGTGATTTGATTTATGAAACAAGACTATGAGGCGGTACCTCAGTAGTGATTCTAGTTGATACCTCTCATTTACATCACTTGTGTTTTGTTGCATTGTTTCCTTGGAATTCTTTCTACGTGCTTTCCTCCATAATGTCTTAATTGCCCTAGTTCAGTGTAGTTATACTTGTCATCTTCTTTACTGCATCATTTTCACTGTCTTTCATTATCATTCTCTCATATATACCTGTTCAGTTTTATTATTTATTCCAGTAAGTGTCTTGACCTTGCCTCGTTACTACTCTACCGAGCTTAGGATTGATACATACTGGGTACTATTATGGTGTACTCATACTCCGCTTCTGCAAATTTTGTGCAGATTCAGGTTCTTCATACCAGCCCAGGTGCCAGTGAGTCGAGTTTCAATCGGAGACTTCAAGATATAACTATCGACGCTCGCAGGCCTCATAGTCACCCTCTATCTAGTTCTATTTCATTTTCCTTTTTTTATAGATACTACTGTATAGGGATGTTCAATATACTCTTGTAGATCTTGTCAATTGACATCACCGAATTTTGGGAGTTTTATTTTGTTGAGTTGCAGAGATCTTTTATGATAGTTGTTGAGCTATTTGAAAGTTTTTATCATTTTCTTTGTTAAATTCTGCATGTATGTTAGGCTTATCTAGTCTTAGGGACTAGGTGCCATCAAGACATCCTGATCTTTTACCTATCAGTGGGAACCAACCATATTGCATGACGTGCCAAATTTTCAAATCTCATCTCGTACTGGATTACAGTCATACCCTCCTGGCATAGCTGCTCAAACTCCCTGCTCAACTTCTCTCTCCAATCCTGTGGGACAAACTTCTCTATGAAGAGAACTGAGAACTGATGTCATGTAAGTGTTGTTGTGTCAGCTACCCTGCCTGACTCATAGGTCTTCTCCCATCTGTAGGCTGCCCCTATCAGCTGACAAGTAGTAAAGGCAACTCCACTAGTGTCCACAATACCCGCTGTGTGAAGAATAGGATAACACCGATATAGAAAACTCTAAGCATCCCCTGACTCTCCCCCATTGAACTCGGGAGGATCAAGCCTCTTAAATGGCTCCAACCTCTTTTTCTCTTCATCGGACATATGTGGACCAACCTCAGCCCGAGCAGCAAAACCTGACTGAACTAGTAACACCCCTAGTGTCTGATAACCCTAAGCTACCTTCTCTGGTGTATGGGAAACTAGAGTCAAGGCTCCTCCCCCAGCCTTTGAGGTAGCTGGTGTAACTGGTATCATACCCGCCTGAGCCAAGCTGTGCACACACTCAAGATCTGTGCCAATGCCTCCTGAACACTAGGTATGACAATAAGTACCGCCGATGTGAGAGCTGGTCCCACATGCTCAATAGTATCTGGAACTTACTCCTCCACTGGAGTGACTAGTGGCTCCACAGGTGCTACCCTAGCTGTAGTGCGAGCCCCACCTCGGCGTCTACCTCGTACCCAGCCTGTCGCGGCCCTAACTAGTGGTACTGGTGCCTACCCGCTCGATCCGGCTGAACGTGTCCTCACCATCTTTGAGAGAATAGAAGAGTAAAGGTTAAAACTTCGGAAATAATAAATTCGCACGACATGTGTGCAAGAAAGTGAAGTTTGCCTGAAAGTTTAATAGTCTCTCGAAGATAAGTACATACGTCTCCTTACTGATCCACAAGACTCTACTACACTTGCTCATGACCCATATAACCTATAAACCTAGGGTTCTGATACCAACTTGTTATGACCTAAAACCACCAAACGATCGTGATGGCACCTAACTTATTTTATAGCTAATCCAAACATAACAAAAGCAATATATAAATAGTGAGTTATGTATATGGACTTGTTGGCATGCTCGGACGGTGTCACTAGGGGCGCGGGTGAGTTTCTTCGTGGATTCGGATAATTTTGAGCCACTTTAAGGTTGCTAGTTTTTAGATGTTCAGGCATACATCGCGATCGCGATGGGTTGCACGCGATCGCTAAGTAGATATTGAGACAGTTGGGTTTTTGTCTTCGCGTTCATGAGTATGATGACGCGAAAGGTGGAGGAGTTGGTCTATGCATTCGCATGCACGTGTCATCTTTTGCGTAGAGGATAAGACTGTCTGGAGTTGTTATACGCATTCGCGGGTTGTGTTGTGCTTTCGCGATTCAGGAAGGGAATGAGAGATACGTGTTCATGCAAGGGGAGGTCGTGGCCACATAGGCTTAATTGGGCAGCAACATTTTTTGTGCTTCGCGATCGCGAAGCTATAGACCCCAATCACAAAGGGTTTACCTAGAGCAGATCTTTAACTTGCCAATTTCGGGACTTTACATATTATTTTATATTTTGAGCCCTAGACTTCGAGAAGAGGATATTTTGAATAGAAATTTCACTACTACATTGGAGGCAAGCGATTCTCATATGGATTTGGCTTTATATCTTGATTACCCATGGATTACCACACCTAAAACTTGGGATTTTGAAAGGCAATTTGGGGTTTTTTCCTACATTTTAAGAGAGTGTATTTTGTGTTTTTAACCATCAATTTGGACCTGAATTTGGAAATTAATTATATATTTGGATTCGGCAGGTTATATGTTATTGAATTGTTGTATTGTTTTCGAATTTCGTGTACGCGGGCGTGAGTTGATGATAATCGGCTTAATGTATGCATATTTTGATATATATCACCTCACATTTTACTCATGTCTCGACAATTTGAGATGTTTAATATGATTATTTGTGCTAAACTTTGGTATTTCTATGTGTAGGAATCATTCGAATGCAATTTGGGACGAAAGAGCGCGAATTGGAGCAAAATCGGGACAAAATCGCAAAAAGGGAAATTTGAGGGCCACAGCCAACGTAGGGCGCTGGCTGTGGCGCACTTTACAGACGCCAAAAAGTTTGAGCGCCAGGGCCAGCGCCCCACATTTCCCTGGACGCTCAAGACGGGAAGTATCCTTTTTCGACTAGGACTTGGTTATTTCGACCCCTAGACGCCCCAACTCATATAAAAGCCAACCTAAACCTATTTTTTGGGGGAGGAACGTAATTTAGAGGAAGGAAGGAGGCGCAAAACACTCGAAAGCAAGGATTTGATCAATTCTTCCATCCCTTTCCTAGTATTCATTGATTTTATGTTTGAAAACATAATTTTTGATGATTGTATGAACATGAGTGGCTAAGAAACCTATTGTTCTAGGGTCTTGGGTATACATGAATGTTGATGTTTGAAGTTTAATTTAACGAAGTTGATTTTATCATATTGGTTTGTTTATTTAATTCTGTTTTTAATTATTTTGCTGAGTAGCTAACGGTGAAATACTATCTACGAATCTAGAGTTGAACTCGAAAGTGGGAACTCTAGATTGCATATAGAATTAAATAGAGCAGGTTCTTAAACTCGGGCATCGGGGAACGGATTCACAATTAGGATGGACATATACCTAATTGCCTTGGTCGGTTGCAATATAGGAATTGTAAATGCGTTCTTATTAATCTTAATTCCATAGACATATAGGTATTAAGTTAACTTAAATAGGCGAGTAGGGACTCGACAGATTCTTATGAGTAATATCAACCCTGTCAATCAACAATCCAGATAAATCAATAAGTTATTTGAATCTAAGAATGCAACATGATTGTTAGATAACCCGTGACCCTGGAATATTATCTCCCATTGATTGTTATTTAAAACTATTTAAGTGTTGTGTTGATTTTTAGTCTTTCATTACTTGATAATCTTTAAGTAGTAAATTAGACAATATCTACTTTATAAGAAATCGCTTGAATCAATTAGCTATTTGAGTTTGAATTAGTCAAAATTTAATCATAAGTCTTCGTGGGAACGATACTTTATTCACTACTCTATTACTTGACGACCACGTATACTTGCGTGAGTGTGTTTGGTGGCAACAAGTTTTTGGCGCCGTTGCCGGGGACTTAGAAATTAGCTGCTTGACTGAGTTAAGCTTTTATTACTTATTAGTTCAAGTTTTAATTTTCAGTTTGCCTTGTTTGTGTTAACGCAGGATCTTCTCTTGAATGCGGAGGAGTAGAAGTGCAAACAACCTTCTTCCTTTTGATCCATAGATTGAATGAACACTTCATAGAGTGAGGAGGGAAGTCGAAGCTAGAACGAGAATAGAAAGAGAGTTGGACATCGTAGTTCAACCATAGCCAATAGAGATGGCAGGTAATGAGGAGCGTCCGGTGATAGAAGCCGCAAGGTGCTACCCTAGCTAATATGACTCAGGCTATCGTAAAGCCTGATATCAATGGGCATTTTGAACTCAAACAGTACATGGTACAGCTGATTCAGTCCACAGGGCAATATATGAGTCTATCTCATAAAGACCCGCGGAGGCACATTCAAAGCTTCTTGGAAATTACGGACACTTACAATTATCCGAACGTTTCCAAGGACTATGTCAGGCTGACACTATTTCCCTTTTCATTGTTGGGGGAAGCTAAGGAATGGTTGCAAAAGGAGCCTGCGAACTGAAACCACACTTGGGATGATTTAGCAAGGAAATTCCTAATCAAGTTTTTCCCTACTAAGAAGACAAAATCGCTGAGGAGCCAAATTCTTGGGTTCCAACAACGGGATGGCGAGACACTTCCTCAAGCTTGGGAAAGATACAAGAAGCTACTCAGAGACTACTCACATCATTGTCAGACTGATGAGGTATTGGGTCACACTTTTGTTGATGGGCTAGATGAGGCAACAAAGATGAATCTTGATTCAGCTTGTGGGGGTAGTTGCATGGCAAGTCCGTATAGTGAAATACAACTCTTGCTAAATAACTTCACTGCTAATGACCATAATTGGCAAGGAGATGGGGACGCAAGAAGAGCAATTAAACAGAAGGCAGCCGGGGTGATTGAGCTTGATGACTTCTCAGCCATGAGAGCAGATATTGCAAAGCTGGCAAATCAGATGAACAGAATGACAATGCAACAAACACAACAGATACAGCATGTACAGCAAATGTCTATTGCTGCGAACTATGTGGTAACAGTCATATGAGTGACATGTGTCTCACGAATCCTGAATCTATATACTATGTGGGGCAACAAAATAAAGGTCCGATGAATCAGCGTGCACAATATGGGAACACTTACAATCCAAGTTGGAGGAATCATCCTAACTTCTCATGGGGAGGAAATCAACAGAATCAGAACCAGTATAGGCCCCAAGGAAATTTCAATCAACCTCAGAAACCACCCCTACAAATAGAAGAGAGTACAAATGACTTACTGAAGAAGTTGTTGCTTGATAATCAACAGCATAGGACCGATTTCAGAAATTTTGAGAGGCAAATGGGACAGTTAGCAACAAAAGACCTGCAGGCGCTCTTCCAGTGATACAGAGAAGAACCCTCAAGTTAATGCAGTTACACTCAGAAACGGGAGGGAACTAGAAGAAGTGCCAAAGAAGAGAAAGGACAAACCTATACCTGAGAGGGAGCTGATCCCTAAGGCAATACACGAGTCAAAGAAAAATGAAGCAGGTTCAGAGCCAGTGGAGGCTACAAGGCCACCACCACCTTTCCCCCCAGAGATTGCAGAAAAAAATGATCATCGCATGTTCAACAAATTTCTCTCTATGTTGACCCAGGTTCAATTGAATATTCCATTGGTGGATGTACTTTGTGAAATTCCAAAATATGCTAAGTATATAAAAGATATTGTGGCTCACAAGAGGAAATTGACTGAGTTCGAGACAGTTGCACTTACTGAGGAGTGCACTTCAAGGGTCCAAAACAAGCTTCCTCAAAAGCTTAAGGATCCTGGCAGCTTCACCATCCCCGTGCGAATTGGTAATATTGACGTGGGTCGTGCTCTTTGTGATTTGGTGGCGAGAATAAATCTAATGCCCTTGTCTTTATTTAAGCAATTAGGTCTGGGAGCTCCAAGACCAACCACTTTGATGTTGCAATTAGCTGACAGATCCATAGCCTACCCTGAAGGAGTGATTGAAGATGTATTGCTGCAAATTGGGAAATTTATCTTCCTAGCTGACTTCATTATTCTAGATTTTGAGGTTGATGAACAAGTTCCAATCATATTGGGATGACCTCTTTTGGCTACTGGGGATGCAATAATTAAAGTGAGAGGGAAAAATTATAATGAGGGTGGACAACGAGGAAGCAGTTTTTAATGTGTACAAAGTCATCCAACTTCCCCGCCACTATGAGGAGCTCTCTATGATATCTGTTCTGGAGGTGGATGAGAAACTTCTTGACATGAGTATATATCTAGACGATTCTCTAGAAAAAGCACTCATGTTGTTCGATAGCTTGGAGATTGATGATAAGGTTGAGGAGATGATGCATATTCTAGATGCATCTTGTGCTTACATTGAAGGATTACACCCATTTGAGCCCCTAAATAGGCTAAGTGGATCTCCTCCAAAGCCGTCAATTTAAGAAGCTCCAAAATTGGAGCTTAAACCCCTACCCCGTCACCTTCAATATGCTTATTTGGGTAGTTCTGACACTTTACCTGTTATTGTTTCTTCTGACTTGTCTAAATTGCAGAAAGAAAAGTTGTTGAGAGTGCTACGTGAGCACAAGAGAGCAATTGGGTGGACGATGTCTGAAATCAAAGGCATTAGTCCAGCTTTGTGCATACATAAAATTCTCATGGAGGACGGACACAAGCAAAGTGTAGAGCAACAACGCCGCCTAAATCCAATCATGAAAGAGGTGGTAAGAAAAGAAGTGATTAAGTGGCTTGATGCAGGTATTGTATTCCCAATCTCTGATATCAAATGGGTAAGCCCCGTTCAATGTGTGCCAAAGAAAGGGGGGATGACTGTAGTGGTTAATGAAAATAATGACTTAATTCCTACAAGAATTGTCACTGGGTGGAGAATTTGCATAGATTATAGAAAATTGAACAATGCCACCCGAAAGGACCACTTTCCCCTCCCTTTCATTGACCAAATGCTTGATAGGTTAGCTGGCCAGGAATACTACTGTTTCCTAGATGGTTATTTGGGGTATAATCAGATTGCTATAGCCCTAGAGGACCAAGAGAAAACCACCTTTATGTGTCCCTATGGCACGTATGCGTTCAAGAGAATGCCCTTTTGTCTCTGTAATGCACCTGCGACTTTTCAAAGGTGTATGATGGCTATTTTTACTGACATGGTTGAAAGATTTGTGGAAGTATTCATGGATGATTTTTCTGTGTTTGGGTGTTCTTTTGATAATTGTTTAATGAACCTTGATAAAGTGCTTGCTAGGTGTGAAGAGACAAACTTGGTACTCAACTGGGAAAAGTGCCATTTCATGGTACGTGAAGGTATAGTCTTGGGGCACAAGGTGTCAAAAGATGGTCTACAAGGTGGATAAAGCAAAGGTGGAGGCGATTGAAAAATTGCCCCCACCGACATCCGTCAAAGGCATTCGCAGTTTCTTGGGCCATGCAGGTTTTTATCGTCGATTCATTAAAGATTTTTCGAAAATTTCTTCTCCATTATGCAGACTTCTAGAGAAAGATGTTACCTTCAAGTTTGATGATGCATGTCTGAAAGCATTTGAGGAGCTGAAGGGAAGTTTGGTGACTGCACCAATTATCATCGCCCCAGATTGGGGACTGCCATATGAGTTGATGTGCGATGCAAGTGACATAGCAATTGGAGCTGTTTTGGGGCAAAAAAGGGATAAAATATTTCACTCCATTTATTATGCAAGCAAAACTATGAATCCAGGTCAGATGAATTATACAGTTACTGAAAAAGAGTTGCTTGCAGTGGTGTGGGCGTTTGACAAGTTCAGATCTTATCTAGTGGGAACCAAAGTTATCATCTACACAGATCATTCAGCTATCAGATACTTGTTTGAAAAGAAAGATGCCAAGCCGAGGCTGATTCGTTGGGTCCTCCTCTTGCAAGAATTTGAATTAAATATCCGAGATCGAAAAGGGACAGAAAATCAAGTGGCTGATCACTTGTCCAGATTAGAAAGTCGGAACCATGTAGTTGAAGGAGGGTCAATCAAAGAAACATTCCCTGATGAGCAGTTATTAGTAGTCACCTCGGATGAAGCTCCATGGTATGCGGATTATGTGAATTTATTGCAAGTGGGGTGACACCACTAGAATTAACACCTGATAATAGAAGAAGATTCTTACATGATGTGAAGCTCTAGTGGGATGAGCCATTCTTATATATGCAATGCGCAGATCAGTTGGTACGAAGGTGTGTTCCTGAGGAAGAGATAAATGCAATATTGCATGGCTGTCATGCTTCGCCATATGGAGGTCATCACGGTGGGGATAGAACCGCCCAAAAAGTGCTACAATCAGGTTTCTATTGGCCAAAATTATTTAAGGATGCACATGCCTTTGTTAAAAAGTGTGACAGATGCCAAAGAACCGGAACTATCACGAGGAAGCACAAAATGCCTTTGCAAAATATTCTAGCAGTAGAGTTGTTTGATGTTTGGGGGATTGATTTCATGGGACCATTCCCATATTCTAATGGTCACAGGTACATCTTGGTGGCGGTCGACTATGTTTCTAAGTGGGTGGAGGCCATTGCTCTTCCTACTAATGATGCAAAGGTAGTGGTAAGCTTTGTAAAGAAGCACATCTTCACGCGCTTTGGGACTCCAAGAGTGTTAATAAGCGACAGAGGAACTCACTTTTGTAACAAATTGCTGAATAATGTTCTTACAAAGTATGGAGTTAAGCAAAAAGTTTCCACTGCCTATCATCCCCAAATGAGTGGTCAAGTAGAAGTTTCAAATAGAGAAGTAAAGCAGATTTTGGAGAAAACAGTAAGTGGAAATAGAAAAGATTGGGCAGGGAAGCTAGATGATGCATTATGGGCATATATAACAGCATACAAGACTTCCATAGGTACTTCTCCGTACAGGTTGGTTTATGGGAAGGCATGCCACTTGCCCATCGAGTTTGAACATAAAGCTTATTGGGCAATCAAAAAGCTAAATATGGATATGGACTCAGCTGGTGAGAATAGGTTGCTGCAACTCGACGAGCTTGATGAATTTCGATTGCACGCATATGAAAATGCCAAATTATATAAAGAAAAGACGAAGAGGTGGCATGACAAGCACATTCAATATTGAGAGTTTGAGCCGGGTCAAGAAGTTCTCTTGTTCAATTCAAGGTTGAAGCTATTCCCTGGAAAGCTTAAGTCTCGTTGGGCAGGTCCTTTTGTTGTGGTAAGTTTGAGGCCTCACGGAGCGGTGGAATTGCGTGATACGAGCTCAAGTGGTACCTTCTTGGTAAATGGCCAGAGAATAAAATATTATTAGGGTGGTGACATTGCACGTCACAAGACCTCAATGGACTTAGCAGATGCTTAAACATGTGTTGAGTCGTGCCGCGACGTTAAATTAGGCGCTCGTTGGGAGGCAACCCAATTTTTACCGTTATCGAAGCATAGTTTTCTTTTTCTTTCGTATGCCATAATTTTTTATTTGTTGGTTGAAATGGTGTGGAATGTGTGTAATGTGTATATTGAGTGCTCGGATAGTCTGGATTGTTAAAAAAAAAAAAAAATTCGGCGAAATGAGCGCCCAGGCCAGCGCCCCACACTGCCTGGGGCGCACTTTACAGTATCAGCACGCTTCAGCGCCAGCCCCAGCATGGGGCGCTGGGCTGGCAGTCCAGGTGAGTAATTTTTGTTTTTATTTTTCGCTATACCGTACCCAATTACCCATATACACTCATAACCCAACCCATACCCAATTACCCAAATCCATTCCCCCACCTAAATTAAGACAACCCAACCCAAAACCCCCCATTCTTCAAAACACACGGTTTCTTCTTCTTCTTCCCCTTTTCTCTCAAATTCTAATATTCTTCAATATTTCTTGCTCAATTCCATCTCAAGACTCTAAGGTATGTTCTTCTTGTTATCTCTTTTCTTATATTTTGGAAGTTCTTAGAGTAGTGTAGTCTTTTTTCTCCCCCAATCCTCCAACGCCCTAGGTTTCTTAAACATATTTGGATGTTATTGTGGGTGGAATGATTATACATGAAATTGGTGCAAAACTTTGGTTGCGTAGTTGTGTTTGAAGTAGTAAACTATAATTCCCTCTACTTCATGTAAATTTGGGAGGCCCACCTTCTCCCACCATTGTTGAAATAGAAGAGCACAATTGATGCCCACAATGTGTTTGATAAAATGCTTAAGAGATTAAATTTGAACACCGGTGAAGTCTAAGTAGCCGAGAGTAGTTGTATATGACTTTGGGTGAAGTGTGGGGTGTTGTGGGGGTATTGTCTCTTATTGTAAACTTTTGTAAGTTTTAGTTAGTGTACTAAAATAGTGTAGTAATGTAGACTTTAGCTTTGTTATGCTTGCACTATAGTTAAGTTACGGCCATGTTAGACTAATTGAATTTTATGCCATAGGGAAGTCTAAGTACCTATAGCCTTGTGATGACACATTGGTGCACATTGAATCAATATTATGATTCACTTATACATAGCCTTAGGTTTTAAGTGTGGGGTCATATTGCCTCTCACGATGACCTTAGGCCACATCTCTTGATTCATTCTCATCTTTGTGTTTATCATGTGTAGGTTGCTATGGCTCGTGACGATGCCGCTAAAGGAAAAGGGGTGGCGAAGTCCTCCACTACTGCTCCCCCTCCAAAGAAACGCAAGCAAGGCGAGAGCTCCTCCCGACAAGCCAAGGGAAAGCAACAGGCTAGCGGGTCTATGAGGCCACCACGGCCTCGAGTGGAACTTGTTCGGGATGACGCCATCAAATGGCATGATACTTTTGTTCCATATGGGAGATATGTGTCTGAAATGGGGATAAATGTGAAGGCTTTAGAATGGAACTTCCCGATGTACTTGCTACATTGATTGAAAAGAAGATGGATAAGCTCCTCGAATGTCCGGGCCCGGCAAATCTCAGCATGGTAAGAGAGTTATATGCCAACTGGAATGAGAAAAATGACATGTCGTGGGTCAGAGGAAAGGAAATTCCAATGGATAGGGAAGCCTTGTGTCATTTTTTGGGAGTTGATAGTCCTAACCCACGAAGGCTTCGAAAGTTCGTCAAAAGTCCAAGCTACCAAGCAATACGTCACACAATTTGTGGCGTTGATTCTAATGCAAAATGGACGCGAACTAAGGGAAATATTCACCTTGAAATGCTCCGTTTCGACTTTAACAAAACGGCCAAGGTTTGGCAAAACTTTGTGCAAGCTAGATTAATTCCCATTGAACATAATACTGAGTGCACTTGAGCTTGAGTGTGCGTGATCTACTTTTTGATGACTGGGCGCCCCATAAATAAGGGTGAGCTCATGATTGGGGAGATGACCCGCACCCGTTTTGGAGGAAGGATAAAAAGGTTTTTTTTTTGGCAACAACTTAACACAATACATGATCTCTCATGGGGTACCAGAGTACCCTGGCTATGATGAGGTAGTGGAGGCACCCACAACATTATTAGACATCACATCCATGCTAGAACCCACATCCAAGCTCACCCAAGCTGCTAGGAATGAGAGGGACGAAAATTTCAGCAGGTATCTTTACAAATCCCTCAATGTTATTATGAGCAAGCTTGGGATGTCAGATGAGGAGCGAACGCAATTGTGAAGTGATCTCTCCAGTTCGTCCAAGGAGATGTTGGGCATAGCACCAGGCAGTCCCGTTCATCCATCTGAGGATTAAAACACTAACAAAGAATCTGATAATGAGGATGTGGATGATGATGAAGTTACGGGACCAATGGCTTTGGTACCCTTTGTAGATGATGATGAGCCCATTGCCACAGCTGGTTGGCATCCTGATGAGGCAGACTCCGACTAACAGGGAGTTCTTTCTTTCCACCTTACCTTATTTTTGAATTTATTAAGCATCGGGGACTAGCATCGTTTAAGTGTGGGGTGGAGGAAATACTCCTTGAATTGTATATAATTTTTAGGGTTATTAATTTTTTCACTCTCTCTCTTTTATAACCTTTTAGCTTAGTTTAAGACTAACATAGTCTAATTAGCTAAAAAAAGAAAAAAAAAATTTAACAAAAACTTGGGACTTTTCCCGACGATGGATCTATTGGACAATTTTTTTGAGGGATTAAAGTCCGATTAAAAATACCAAAAAGATTTTCTTTTGTTTTATTTTTGATAGTTAGGTAGTATCACTTGGTTTTTCTTTGGACGCCGGTTCTTTTTCAAGGGTGTAGCTCGAACCAGGTGTTTTGTTTTATTTTTTTAGAAGTAGGATAAGGGAGAAAACTGAGATTGCTCTGAGGCACTTGTTCACATGTTTGGTGTTGGCAAGTTAAGTTAGGGCATGCACTCTGTCTTCCTGCATATATGATTTGAATTGTAATGCCTAAGTAAATTAAGTAGCTTACTCTTTGACGCCTTTTTCTCAGTTGATTGACTTGTATGCCACCTAGTGCAGTGTTGCTTAAAGAATTCTCAACTTGATATGCTTGCTTGACCTGAGAGTCACACATAACCGTCTTGAGTGAGTCAAGTACCATGTGTGTGCAAGGATTGTTGATATTTTGTGCTACCCTGTGTAGTTTAGAACTTGCCCCGTGTGTTAATCAACGCGAAATCATTAAGTTGTGCTAGTCTAGGAGATGACATAGGCATTTATTGCTTGACCATAAAGGTGCTTGTCAGTGACAAATAAAATTTTCCCATTGCTAGCCCTTTTGAGCCTATAGACCGTTTCCTTGGCAACCACATTACAAGCCGTACTTCTAGTTGTTCTTAATTTGAGATTGTTGAACCTTTACCTCCTAAGGCATTTAGTCGCTAAAAGACGTAAGGTGAGAGATTAGGAAGTGGCTTTCGATTGGAACCGTGGAAGGGCCCTTAAGGTGAACTAAAATTGTGAATAAAGGTCACTAGCCTATGAACTTCAATGTATGGAGTGTGTGAAAAAAAAAAAAAAAAAAGAGGAAAATTTTCGCAAGAAAAAGAAAACAAAAGTTCAAATAATGTAGAAACATACACACCTCCTAATCTCTATCACTTGTGCTAGTGAATCCATAGAGGTGCTTGATGGAAAAGAGGGCTATGTTAGTTATGGTGTATGACAAGTGAATGGGTTGAGAAGATATTGCGCTTGAATTGTGAGTGTAGTGTATTAAAGTGCTTAGGAGGGTTAGTCACTATTCCTAAATGTATCCTACCCGCCCCTTAGCCTACATTACAACCTTAAATTACTAATTGATCCTAGATTTAGCTAGCTTAGATTAGTAGAGATGTACACTACGGGCAAGCTTATGGTACGACCACGGGATGCATATGAATTCTTTGTGAGAGTGAGTGAATGTTGTTCAATTGTGTGATGTCCTTAATTTATGTTCAATGACATATTTAAATTTGCGGACTACTTTGATATTCACTCTATTTCTTGTGGTGAGGGCACTTGATTTCATGACGGATTGGTGAAATTGTAAACTTTCTTGTGTTGGGTAAGTGCGTGTGTTGAGGAAGCTTAGTGATAACGAGTCTTCTCTTGAGGTAAGGTGCTTGTGGAGAGGTTGCTTGAGTTGATTTAGTTGGTTGAAAAACATTGAGTATACTTGAGCTATTTAAAAACGGGAAGAATGTGAAATTTGTGTGTCCATGTCTAATTGCGGACATCGATCATAGTGAAAAGGTAGGTTGTTTGAGTGAATTAATTGTGAGGTCCTCTTTCATAGTGCTAAGTACATTTTGGGGGTGCTAATATAGTTCCATTGTTCGAGGACGAACAAGAGTCTAAGTGTGGGGTGTTGATAATCGGCTTAATATATGCATATTTTGATATATATCACCTCACATTTTACTCATGTCTCGACGATTTGAGATGTTTAATATGATTATTTGTGCTAAATTTTGGTATTTCTATGTGTAGGAATCATTCGGATGCAATTTGGGACGAAAGGGCGCGAATTGGAGCAAAATCTGGACAAAATCGCAAAAAGGGAAATTTGAGAGCCACAGCCAGAAGGTGCTGGCTGTGGCGCACTTTACAGAGGCCAAAAAGTTTGAGGCCAGGGCCAGCGCCCCACGTTGCCCTGGACGCTCAAGACGGGAAGTATCCTTTTTCAACTAGGACTCGGCTATTTCGACCCCTAGACTCCCCCAACTCATATAAAAGCCAAACTAAACCTATTTTTGGGGAGAGGAACGTGATTTAGAGGAAGGAAGGAGGCGCAAAACACTCGAAAGCAAGGATTTGATCAATTCTTCCATCCCTTTCCTAGTATTCATTGATTTTATATTTGAAAACATGATTTTTGATGATTGTATGAACATGAGTGCTAAGAAACCTATTGTTCTATGGTCATGGGTATACATGAATGTTGATGTTTGAAGTTTAATTTAACGAAGTTGATTTTATCATATTGGGTTGTTTATTTAATTCTATTTTTACTTATTTTGCTGAGTAGCTAACAGTGAAATACTATCTATGAATCTAGAGTTGAACTCGAAAGTGGGAACTCTAGATTGCATATAGAATTAAATAGAGCAGGTTCTTAAACCCGGGCATCGGGGAACGGATTCGCAATTAGGATAGACATATACCTAATTGCCTTGCTCGGTTGCAATACATGAATTGTAAATGCGTTCTTGTTAATCTTAATTCCATAGACATATAGGTATTAAGTTAACTTAAATAGGCGAGTAAGGACTCGACAGATTCTTATGAGTAATATCAACCCTGTCAATCAACAATCCAGATAAATCAATAAGTTATTTGAATCTAAGAATGCAACATGATTGTTAGATAACCCGTGACCCTGGAATATTATCTCCCATTGATTGTTATTTAAAACTATTTAAGTGTTGTGTTGATTTCTAGTATTTCATTACTTGATAATCTTTAAGTAGTAAATTAGACAATTATCTATTTTATAAGAAATCGCTTGAATCAATAATCTATTTGAGTTTGAATTAGTCAAAAGTTAATCATAAGTCTTCTTGGGAACGATACTTTATTCACTACTCTATTACTTGACGACCACGTATACTTGCGTGAGTGTGTTTGGTCGCAACAGTTGACTTTTGGGAAGTTCTTTAAAGATCTAAGCTTTATGGATTGGTATCGATTCCTATGGCATTATGGATTTCATTGGGGTATCTTTGGCTTGCAATTGCGCGGTTGGAGAGCTAGATCGAGGTTTTTGCGTGATTTGAGGTTGAAGCCTAGCCCAGATGAGGTAAATAACTTGTCAAAACTTAGATTTGAGGGTAATTTCGCGATTTCTATGGTATTTGTTGACGTATATGCGAGGTGACGAGCGTATAAGTGTGCACCGTGATTTATCATGATTCGGGTAGTTCTTAGGCTATTATATCCATGTTTTATTATCATGCTTCATTGATATCATATTTTCTCCATTTGTATGACTACGTGAGATATTATTCATGTTAGAAACCATGTCTAGGCTATCTGCTTAATTATTTGAGACATGATAGGTCTATTTTGGCTATGTTGAGCTTTTTGCCTTATCCCTAATCATACTGTTCAGTCATGATACTTATATTTGCATGTTATATCTCTGTCTATGTGTACTTTTGACATGTTATCTCACATGTTATTGGTGTCCTTGTATGTGACACGAATTTGAGTTAAATTTGTGGTACACTGTTAAATTTCATGTGGTAAATTGGATTATGTTTTAGTGAGATGTTGGCATATGGAGACTTAAGTGGATTGATGAGTGATCTTGGGCCATAAAGCATTACTGGAGCTGTATTAACCTTCACGGTAGTAGGCATTTGGTAACTGTACTTGAGGATTAGAGTTTGATATCAAAGTTTTATCCTGTTAAATACATGTCTACGTTAATTCTATGGAAGTTGGTGCCTTGATTGTTATATCTGAAAAGCATGCCTATTTTTCCTCTTATTATGTTAAGTGGAGCCTAATATCATTTGAGTTGTTCTCTTTCATATGCTATTATGCTACTGCTATTGTTATTGTTAGCTGTGGAAAGTGAGCATCCGACCTTGCCTAGCTCGTCAGTACTTTCAGCCCAAGGTTAGGCTTGTTACCTATTGAGTATATGGTGTCGGTTGTACTCATACTACACTCTGTTTTGCTTATACAAATATAGGTATTGTTGATCGTGGTAGTTGCCCGTGAGACGGATCCGGATTAGTGGGAATTCTCGAGGTAGCACTAAGGTTCTGTTCTTCCAGACAGTATTGTACTCGATTCTAACCTTGTATTTACGTATTCTTTAGAGCTCATGCATTCAGGGATACCAGGTCTATAAGATTTGGGTAAGTGATTCTAACATAAATCTAAAGTTTACACATGAATTTATCACTAGATTTAACATCAAAACATGAACTTGAACAAGAGAAATTGGACTTTTAGAGACCTAGAGCTAGAATCACCCAAATTGAGTTTTGAGTATCCAAATGGATTAAAATGGAAATCTACGTACATATTTGGACTCGTGGAGTAATGGGTCACTAGAATTTGGTATTGGCCCATTTTGACTTTTTGGGATTCTTTAAAGATCAAAACTTTATTGATTGGGATCGTCTCCTTTAGAATTATTTAACATCACTGAATGATATCTGGCTAGTTTTAGACTATTGGAGGTCAAGAACAAGGAAAAAATGCAATTTTGGATTGAAGATTAGGTCGGATAAGAGAAGTATCTTGCTTAGCCTCGACTTCAAGGAATATTTTTCTAAAAAATATTTATTTGTTATGTGCTATGTATTTTGGGGTGACGTATATGCGAGTTGACAAGCAAATATGCAGATTCCGAGGTTATAGCATGTTCTAGGTAGATTCTAGGTTTCATTGTGCCTTCATTGTGTGTGTATTATTCTCTACTCATGCTCTAGTTTATTTATGTGACTACGTGGCACAATTATTCATGCTTATTGATTATGTTTTGTCTTATGACATCTTATTTGGGCTCAATGATCACTTCTTGAGATTTATTGATATACTTGATTTGGCCATAGTCACTCAATATATTATGATCATACATCCGCACTTGTTATTCTTGTGATATGCCTGAAACTCTTGTATAACTACTTGAGTTCCTTATCTTATGTTAGACATTATGTTTAGGTTTTTGTTGCTTAATTGAACATAATAATTATTTGAAGGATGAATTTACGTGTTGTAGTTGTAGTCACACATTTGATACACGTGTATATCATGCATAAATATTATCTCTTATTCATATGCATACATCCTTGCATATGGTACCCTAATTTGGATTGATATTTTGGCATGTGAGTTTCGCGTGCAGTAGATATGATTATGGCACGAGGTTTCTATCGTACGGTATTGTGATATTGGTATGGTTATGATATTGAAATTGATATGACATGATATGTTCCCATGACGATTGGTTCCTGCATTGACACTTGGATATGGATTGCCCATCCTGAGTAAGATGATTACTCATATTGCTTTGGGCTCTGTGAGCATAGGCACTTGGAGTAGTGCTTGGTATTGGACACATAGATAGTGTCAGGCACATGGATGATGTGATGGGTGTGTATTTTCATGCATATTTACATATCTTTATGCATATCATCTGCATATGTTATATGGCGGATTTACTAAATGCATGAGAATTATTGGACAAATTGGGTATATTGACCTTATACCAGGTTATGACGAGGTTTTTGATGGTAGGCTATAATTGCATGTTATAGTTGCTTATCGCACTCTAATTTACTACACTTTAATTTAGTTTGAGTTTTAATCTCTAGTGTTTTGCAATAATTATGTGTTTTATACCTTGTAGGAGTGATCCCGAGCTATGTAGATGTGTTATGGCATGAATTCAAGTTATTCTGGAGCTTTGAAGTATGAGTAAAAGCTCGAGGATTAAGTTGGGATCGTGTTTGGGGATCAACGGACAATTATGCACTTAACGAAAGAAATGGAGAATCGAGCAGGACACCACCTAGGTGCACGAGCGCGCATTGGTTACACACTGGGCGCACATGTCAGGCAGAATACCATCCAAAGTGCGCATCCATATGCGCGAGCACACTCCCAGGTGCGCGGCCACGCACATCCTATTCCGGAAAGAGTCCTATTTCACGTAGGAGAAGATGTGCTCGTTTGGGCCCGACCCTACTTGGTATATATATACATGGAAAATGGTATTTTTGGGACTTTTGACACATCTAAGACCTAAGGAAGCTAATGAGATGTGGGAGAGTGTTGAGCACAAGGATTTCATCATTCAATCCTCACTCAAGACAAGAGTTTGGATCGTTGTATGTTTTCCATTAACTTAAACTTATTTGTGGTGAATTACTCAATATCTATGGAATAGTTCTCTTTAGGGATTGATGGATTCGGTGTATTGAGAATTGTTTGTGGACATTAACTCTAGTTTTTATGTATTCGATCGTTTTGGGTGTTTTAATTGTTGTATCTATTTTCACATGTTCATGTAATCGAAAGAGACATAACTTGTGATGTTTGTGCATTATCTTGTTGGTTGAATTCATTAATTCTTCATAGTAATCGAAAGAGGCTAGTTGAATTATTGTTTATACCTAGTTTGGAGGATAATCGGAAGAGGTTCTCCTAAAGATTTATCCACTACGAATTCTTGCATATCTTCACCGAGCTTAACTTGGTTCATATTGCGAGGTTGAGACTTAATCGAGAGAGGAGTTCCACTGAACGTTTGAACTAATAATTGAATGAATTCGAGAGACTCACTTGAACCTTATAAGTGAATCGACTAGAGTTAAATCCCATACATGTATCTTGCACCTATCCAATCAACCCCTATTTTCTTCCATTGATATCATTTTTACTTACTCGTTTTGCGATTGTCACTAGTCAATAGTTTAAACTTTTAGTTAATTTTAGAGCTAAAAACCCGTTCAAGTTCTCCCATTGATGTCGTTTTTATGTTTGGTGTTCCTTGATAGTGTGCAGGCTACATGTTATATTGGTGCATGACTCGATCCTCTGGGAAGGAAGTGCTCCCATACAAACCAGAAATAGAGAAACAACTGCGACAGCTGATAAAGAAAAGAAATCTCCCCGAGAATACAGAGAAGGTTGGGCAATCCTCAACCAAGGAAGTTATAGCGGGAGATGAGGATAATGTTGATTTGTCTTCAAGAGAGGCAACCTAGCAAAGAGAAAAAGCTGCACGAGATGCTGATGAGATAGCTCTTTGAAATACACAACTTGTCTATGAAGGGGAGATGACTCGGAGAATTTCTCAGAATCTACCTTTGGGTGCAAACCAATTCGGAATTATAGCTCCCGGTGTTGGGCGACCACTGGGTAATTAAGCTAGACCGGTCTACAACCAAGGCTTATCAAGTGTGAGACCACCTCCAGTTGTAGCTAACAATTTTGAGTTAAAGGAGGGGTTGCTTCAAACCCTTCAAAACAACTGTGTCTTCAGAGGAAAGATTAATCGAGAGAGGAGTTCCACTGAACGTTTGAACTAATAATTGAGTAAATTCGAGAGACTCACTTGAACCTTATAAGTGAATCGACTAGAGTTCAATCCCAGACAAGTATCTTGCACCTATCCAATCAACCCTTATTTTCTCCCATTGATATCTTTTTTGCTTACTCTTGTTGTGATTGTCATTAGTCAATAGTTTAGACTTTTAGTTAATTTTAGTTCCTGTCCCTGTGGATACGATATTTTTCTATACTATATTCGACTAGCGAGCATATTCAAGTGTGTGTTTTGCACTCATCAATTTTAGCAAAGTTGCCGGGGATTGGCAATTAATAGTATTTGAAATAGTTTGTAGTGCTAATTTTGGATTTTTTTTAATTTCATTTTTCTCTTTTTACGTTTGGTGTTATATGATAGTGCACAGGCTACAGGTTAGATTGATGCATGGCTCGATCCTCTGGGAATGAAGTGCTCACATACGAACCAGAAATCGAGAAACAATTGTGATAGTTGAGGAAGGAAAGAAATCTCCCCGAGAATACAGCAAAGGCTGGGCAATCCTCAACCAAGGAAGTTATAGCGGCAGATGAGGATAATGTTGATTTGGCTGTAAGACAGGAAGCCCAACAAAGAGAAAAAGCTGCTCGAGATGCTGACGAGACAGCTCTTCGAAACGCACAACTTGTCTATGAAGAGGATAGGGCTCGAAGAATTGCTCAGAATCTAACTTTTGGTGCAGACCAATTCGGAAATATAGCTCCTGGTGTTGGGCGACCACTGGGTAATTATGCTAGACCGGTCTACAACCAAGGCTTATCAAGTGTAAGACCACCTCCAGTTGCAGCTAACAATTTTAAGTTAAAGCAGGGGTTGCTTCAAACCCTTCAAAACATATGTGTCTTCAGAAGAAAGAGTAATCGAGAGAGGAGTTCCACTGAACGCTTGAACTAATAATTGAGTGAATTCGAGAGACTCACTTGATCCTTATAAGTGAATCGACTAGAGTTAAATATCAGACAAGTATCTTGCACCTATCCAATCAACCCCTATTTTCTCCCATTGATATTTTTTTTACTTACTCTTATTACGATTGTCATTAGTCAGTAGTTTAGATTTTTAGTTAATTTTAGTTCCAATCCCTATGGATACGATAATTTTTGATACTATATTCGACTAGCGAGCATAATCAAGTGTGTGTTTTGCGCTCATCAATTTTGGCAACGTTGTTGGGGATTGGCAATTAATAGCGTTTGAAATAGTTTGTATTGTTAATTCAGGAATTTTTCTTTTTATTTCATTTTTCTCTTTTTACGTTTGGTGTTACTTGATAGTGCGCAGGTTACGGGTTAGATTATTGCACGACTCAATCCTCTGGGAAGGAAGTGCTCCCATACGAACCCGAAATCGAGAAACAACTGCGATAGTTGAGGAAGGAAAGAAATCTCTCCGAGAATATAGGGAAGGTTGGGCAATCCTCAACCAAGGAAGTTATAGCGGGAGATGAGGATAATTTGATTTGTCTTCAAGAGAGGTAACCTAGCAAAGAGAAAAAGTTGCACGAGATACTGATGAGATAGCTCTTCGAAATACACAACTTGTCTATGAAGGGAGATGGCTCGGAGAATTTCTCAGAATCTACCTTTGGGAGCAAACCAATTCGGAATTATAACTACCGGTGTTGGGCGACCACTGGGTAATTATGCTAGACCGGTCTACAACCAAGGTTTATCAAGTGTGAGACCACCTCCAGTTGCAGCTAACAATTTTGAGTTAAAGGAGGGGTTGCTTCAAACCCTTCAAAACAACTGTGTCTTCAGAGGAAAGATTAATCGAGAGAGGAGTTCCACTGATCGTTTGAACTAATAATTGAGTAAATTCGAGAGACTCACTTGAACCTTATAAGTGAATCGACTAGAGTTCAATCCCAGACAAGTATCGTGCACCTATCCAATCAACCCTTATTTTCTCCCATTGATATCTTTTTTGCTTACTCTTGTTGTGATTGTCATTAGTCAATAGTTTAGACTTTTAGTTAATTTTAGTTCCTGTCCCTGTGGATACGATATTTTTCTATACTATATTCAACTAGTGAGCATATTCAAGTGTGTGTTTTGCACTCATCAATTTTGGTAACGTTGCCGGGGATTGGCAATTAATAGTGTTTGAAATAGTTTGTAGTGCTAATTTTGGATTTTTTTTATTTTAATTTTCTCTTTATACGTTTGGTGTTACATGATAGTGCACATGCTACAGGTTAGATTGGTGCATGACTCGATCCTCTGGGAATGAAGTGCTCCCATACGAACCAGAAATTGAGAAACAACTGTGATAGTTGAGGAAGGAAATAAATCTCCCCGAGAATACAGCAAAGGTTTGGCAATCCTCAACCAAGGAAGTTATAGCGGGAGATGAGGATAATGTTGATTTGGCTGCAAGAGAGGAAGCCCAACAAAGAGAAAAAGCTGCTCGAGATGCTGAGGAGACAGCTCTTCGAAATGCACAACTTGTCTAGGTCTGGATAGGGCTCGGAGAATTGCTCCGAATCTACCTTTGGCTGCAGACCAATTCGGAAATATAGCTCCCGGTGTTGGGCGACTACTGGGTAATTATGCTAGACCGGTCTACAACCAAGTCATATCAAGTGTAAGACCACCTCCAGTTGCAGCTAACAATTTTAAGTTAAAGCAGGGGTTGCTTCAAACCCTTCAAAACATTTGTGTCTTTAGAAGAAAGATTAATCGAGAGAGGAGTTCCACTGAACGCTTGAACTAATAATTGAGTGAATTCGAGAGACTCACTTGATCCTTATAAGTGAATCGACTAGAGTTAAATCTCAGACAAGTATCTTGCACCTATCCAATCAACCCCTATTTTCTCCCATTGATATCTTTTTTACTTACTCTTATTGCGATTGTCATTAGTCAGTAGTTTAGATTTTTAGTTAATTTTAGTTCCAATCCCTATGGATACGATAATTTTCTATACTATAGTCGACTAGCGAGCATAATCAAGTGTGTGTTTTGCGCTCATCAATTTTGGCAACGTTGCTGGGGATTGGCAATTAATAGTGTTTGAAATAGTTTGTATTGCTAATTCAGGAATTTTTCTTTTTATTTCATTTTTCTATTTTTACATTTGGTGTTACTTGATAGTGCGCAGGCTATGGGTTAGATTGGTGCACGACTCAATCCTCTGGGAAGGAAGTGCTCCCATACGAACCAGAAATCGAGAAACAACTGCGATAGTTGAGGAAGGAAAGAAATCTCCCCGAGAATACAAAGAAGGTTGGGCAATCCTCAACTAAGGAAGTTATAGCGGGAGATGAGGATAATGTTGATTTGGCTGCAAGAGAGGCAGCCCAGCAAAAAGAAAAAACTGCATGAGATGCTGAGGAGACAGCTCTTCAAAATGCGCAACTTGTTTATGAAGAGGAGAGGCGTCGGAGAATTGCTCAGAATCTACCTTTGGGTGTAGAACAATTCGAAAATATAGCTCCCGGTGTTGGGAGACCACTGGGTGATTATGCTAGACCGGTCTACATCTAAGGCTTATCAAGTGTGAGACTACCTCCAGTTGCAGCTAAGAATTTTGAGTAAAAGTGGGGGTTGCTTCAAACCTTTCAAAATAGTTGTGTCTTCAGAGGAAAGATGAACGAAGACCCAAACAGTCATCTAATGGATTTCGAAGAGATTATGATCACCTTTCAATACAACGGTGTATCATAAGATGTAGTTTACTTAAGGGCATTCACCTTCACAGTCAAAGACGATGTAAAACACTGACTTCGAAGCTTTCCTAACGGATCGATTAGATCATAGGATCAGATGACCAGAAAATTTCTTGACAAATATTTCTCATCAGCTAAGACGTGCATGTTTAGAAGAGAAATTCACAAATTCTGACATAATGAGACTGGAAATGTGTTTGAAGCTTGGGAGAGGTTTAAGGAGATAGTGCGAAAGTGTCGACATAGCGGGATTGAACTCTGGATGCAACTCCAGGACTTTTGGGATGGATTGACACCCACCGCTCGTAGAACATTGAGAAATGTAGCTGGAGGCTCGTTGATAAAAAAGACTCCAGAGGAGATAGTCACAATTCTAGATGAGTTGTCTGAAGATGCAAATCAGTGGCCATCTGTAATTGCTGAAAGAAGAAGATCAGCTTGTGTTCACCAAGTTGATGCTAACACATCTTTGCAGGTACAACTTGATGCCATGGTGAAATAGATAAGGAAGCTGACCTTAGCTTCAATACAGAGTGAGAATCACGCAGCTTGTGATATATGTGGAAATAGACACCCTACATATGAGTGTCAGTCCTCAACTATGGAAGTAAATGTTGTTGGGAATTATAACTTCAATGCAATGGGTCAGAAGAACCCCATTTTTTCATGGAGTTCACTTGGGGGTACTGCAAATGAATGGAAACAAATCAATGCCAGATTTCAAGGACAAGGAGCTCCTGGTTTTATGAATCAGCCGAGGCCGCAGTTCAGCCTCAAAATTCCACTCAGCCTGGGCTGGAATATCTAATAAAGTCCTTCATTGTCAAGACAGATGAGAGATTAAATGCTTATGGTCCAGCTATCAAAGAATTTGGCACTGGTTTGCGGAACTTGGAGAAGCACGTGGGACAAATTGCAATTGTACTGTCTGAGAGAATTCCAGGTACTCTACCAGCTGACACAGAGAGAAATCCCAAGAAATGGTGAGTGCTGTGACCTTGAGAAGCAGGAAAGTGTTGAAAGATCCTGCCCCTATCCAATAAGAGAGCGTTCCTGAAAAAGAAGTAAAATGAAGTTGATAAGAAGAAGAAAGGTATAAAAGCAGCTGAGAAAAAGAAGGAGGAAACTTCAAGAAGGGAGGAATCTAATGAGAGTGAGAATATTCCTGCTCTACCCTTTCCCCAAAAGTTTTATAGAGAAAAGCTGGACAAGCAGTTTGAGAAATATCTAGGGATGCTGAGACAGGTTAATGTAAATTTGCCATTTACAGAAGTTCTCTCACAAATGCCAGCTTATGCCAAATTCTTGAAGGAGATCCTTATAAAGAAGAGGAGGATAGAAGAGACCTCAGTGGTCAAGCTCACAGAGCATTGCAGCGCAATCTTGCCAAAAAAACTCCCACAAAAGTGTGAAGATTCATGGAGTTTTACTATACCTTGCTCGTTAGGCACTCTTAATTTTGATAAATCTTTATGTGATTCTGGTGCCTCAATTAATTTAATGCCTTTTTACAGAAAATTAGAGAACGAGCTTGGAGAGATAAGGCCTGCGCCAATATCTTTGCAGCTGATAGATCAAACAACTATAATATCCGAGGGGATGGTGGAAGATATTTTAGTTCGGGTAGATAAGTTTGTATTTCCTGTAGATTTCATTGTGGTGAATATAGAGGAGAATAAAGAGGTCCCCTTTATCTAGGAAGACCATTCTTAGCGACGGGCAGAGCGATATTAGACATACATGATAGAAATCTCATGCTTAGAGTAGGTGAGGAGACGGTGACCTTCAAGATTAATATGGAGATGGGGGTGAGAAAGGAGAAGCCAACTGAAGATGTAGAGTGGAAAGCGAAAAGCTCGAAAGAGAATGTCCCAGTGAGTGAGAAAGACAAGAGTGGGGTGTACCCCAAGAAGGTTGAGAAGAAGCTATCTGCGTGGATGTGTGCACTAGTTCAGGCACGAAGAATGGAGCCCGACTTTAACTCAGACCCCGACTAGAGATTCAGGTAAGTTCTTCTACCTTATGCTTTTTAATTATGTGTCATGGGGAGATTCCACAACTTTAAGTGTGGGGTGGGGGATATATTTGTACGTATGTTGTATGTATATTAATGTAGTTTAGTTGTAGTAGTTTGATAGAAAAAATTTGGAAAACCATAAAACTTTTAAAATTTTCGATTTTTTCCGACGATGGATATCATTCGACGGGTTTCTTGAGGGATAAAAGTCAAAAGAAAAAGAGAAAAAGATTTTATTTTGTTAGAAAGTGTATTAATTCCCCGTTGGTGTTTCTTTGTGTCGCGGTTCTTTTCCAAGGTTTTTGTTTGAACCGGGTGTAGTTAGCTTTATTTTAGAAGTAGGAACACTTATGGTATGGTTTGAATTGAAAACAATGTCTCATGACTTTATTATGCTTTGAGAATAGTGAGCACTTTAGTTGTGACGCTTAGGCTCAGTTTTTGACTCTTGAGAATAGTGAGCACTTTAGTTGTGACGCTTAGGCTCAGTTTTTGACTCTTGCATAAGTACCTTAAATTATATGATCTTAACTTTGCTTAACTACTTTGGCTAGAGTGTCTTGATAATCCAATCTTGAGTGACTTATGTGCCATGTGTGTTTGTGGTTTCGTGTATTCTGTGCATTGCATTTGATGTCTAGAACTTTCTCCATGTGTTTGCAAAGCGAAATAGTAGTTTTATTCAATCTTGGAAGTGATATAAGCATTTCTGTGTTGAGCCGATGATATGCATTTACCCACCAAATTGTTATGTATCATAGTTAACTCTGTTGAACCTGTCATCATGTTTCTTTGGCAACCACATTATAATCCTTACCCATTTGTGTGAATTAACCATTAATTTGAGCCATTTACCTCTCGTGAGCACTTGAAATTGTATGAACTTTGTAAAAGTTGAAGTGTGGGGTGATTGGGTTGGTTTTTGAGTTGATCTAATGCAATAAGGAGAAAGGTGCACTGTTTTGAAAAAGTAAGAGCCACTTAAATTGAAAAAGAAAAAAATATATACATAATGCATTGTTGTGAAAATTATTCATTGATAAGTGGTAACTCTTGATGTATTTGTGCTTAAAGAAGTTGGGAGTTAATATAAATTGATGTGAATGTGGAGTATTGGTTTAACATAAGTGTGGGGTTTAAACAATGAGATTTATGTATTAAAGTGTTTAGGGAGGTGTAGTCACCCTTATATGTAAATGTATCCTACATGTCCCGCAGCTTACATTACAACCATTTAAAGTCCTACTTGATACTTGACCGAATGAGCTCAATTAGTGGAGTAGTACACTATGGGAAAACCTATGGTTCATATTTTGTGGCATATGAATGTTGTTTCTGAGAGTGAGCGAATTCTTTCTATTTGAAGTTCCTAATTGTGCTTAGATTTGATTGTGTGTGGAACTACTCCCTTTTGTTGTGAGGCACGTGATTCATGAAGGAAAGGTAATGTTGTTGACCTCTGTGTTAGAGTAAGTGAGCGAGTTGTAAATAATGTGTGGTGCTTTAGAGTCAAATCTTGAGGCGAGGATGTTACGTAAGAGTGATTAGTCTATTTTAAATATTCTTGGTATGATGAGTTATGAGAATTGTTTAAAAAGGTCGTGTCATTATAAAGTGTAGTTTGATTGCTCGAGGACGAGCAATGGTTTACGTGTGAGGTGTTGATGGTAGGCTATAATTGCGTGTTTTAGTTGCTTATCACACACTAATTTACTGCACTTTAATTGAGTTTGAGTGTTAATCGCTAGTATTTTGCACTAGTTATGTATTTTATGCCTTGTAGGAGTGATCCCGAGCTGTGTAGATGTTATGGCATGAATTCAAGCTATTCTAGAGCTTTAAAGTCTGAGTAAACGCTCGAGGATTAAGTTGGGATCGTGTTCGGGGATCAACGGATAGTCGTGCACTTAACGAAAGAAACGGAGAATAGAGCAGAACGCCACACAGGTGCGCTAGCGTGCACTGGTCGCGCATGTAAGGCAGAATACCTTCCAAAGTGTGTGGCCATATGCGTGAGCACACTCCCAGGTTACGTCCTATTCAGGAAGGAGTCCTATTTCGTGTAGGAGAGGGTGTGTTGGTTTGGGCCCGACCCTACTTGGTATGTATACATGGAAAAACAGTATTTTTGGGACATTTGACACATCTAAGAACTAAGGAAGCTAAGGAGAAGTGGGAAAGTGTTGACCACAAGGATTTTATCATTCAATCCTCACTCCAGACAAGAGTTTGGATCGTTGTATGTTTTCCTTTAACTTAAACTTATTTGTGATGAATTACTCCATATCTATAGAGTAGTTCTCTTTAGGGATTGATGGATTTGGTGTATTGAGAATTGTTTGTGGACATTAACTCTAGTTTTTATGTATTCGATCGTTTTGGGTGTTTTAATTGTTGTATCTATTTTCACATGTTCATGTAATCAAAAGAGACGTAACTTGTGATGTTTGTGCATTATCTTGTTGGTTGAATTCATTAATTCTTCATAGTAATCGAAAGAGGCTAATTGAATTATTGTTTATACCTAGTTTGGAGGATAATCGGAAGAGGTTCTCCTAAAGATTAATCTACTACGAATTCTTGCATATCTTCACCGAGCTTAACTTGGTTCATATTTCAAGGTTGAGACTTAATCGAGAGAGGAGTTGCACTGAACGTTTGAACTAATAATTGAATGAATTCGAGAGACTCACTTGAACCTTATAAGTGAATCAACTAGAGTTAAATCCCATACAAGTATCTTGCACCTATCTAGTCAACCCCTATTTTCTCCCATTAATATCTTCTTTGCTTACTCTTGTTGCAATTGTCATTAGTCAATAGTTTAGAATTTTAGTTAATTTTAGTTTTAATCACACAAATCTAAATTGTTGATCATCTTGGATAGAAATTATACTAGAAGCTACGAAAATACTGTTTAAATCCAATCCCTGTGGATACGATATTTTTTTATACTATATTCGAATAGTGAGCATATTTAAGTGTGTGTTTTGGGCTCGTCAGTATTGTGACTTGTATTATAAACATGGTTTTTGATATGGGTGCATGGATTTTCAAGGTTGTCTTGAGACACTGAGACTTGTGTTGGTACATGTAGGAGTACCGAGGTATAATGAAAAGTTGGTCCTTGGGCATGTGTTGACATCCTAGACTAGTGTAGAAACATTCAGTACTTATCATGCATTGACACTTAGACTCATGTTGAAGTATTCATATAAATGCTATTTGGAAATTTCTGAGAAAATGACCTTTATTACGAATAGTCTCTTTGCGATCATGTAAAAGTACTTGAGTTAGAGCTTCTTGGCGTAAATTATATTGATATGTGGATGTAGTGCAGTTGTACATGCTTTGATTTGGTTATTTTAAAAGCATGCGAGTTGGTTTCTTCTCAAATTATGCCCCTTGTTATTGATATTCGCTATTCTATGACTTTTTCTACTGATATTTCTTTACACTATATTTGCTATTGAGTTGTACAAGTTATATAAAGTGAGTATCTTTTAGAATAAACCTTGTCACTAATTCGTTGAGGTTAGTTTTGATACTTGCTGAGTACATGAGGTCAGTTGTATTCATACTACACTTCTGCACCTTACATGTAGATCTTGGAGCTGGGTTGTGGTTAATGAAGGCTAGCATTGAAGATTCCAATATTCATGTTGCAACTTAGGACTTGTATTTATATTTATGTATATTCCAGGAGATATTGTATTTCCTTTATACCAACATTGTAAATCTAAATCTTATTGGCTTATGACATATATTACCAATCCTTGGGATAGTTGTACTGATTTGCGCAAGCTTATTTATTGTTTATTTGATGATTTTTTGTTCGAGTTGTGTTATATGATGGTTTGATTACAGGTGCCATCACGACTTAGTGTTTCTTCGGGTCTAGGTTCATAGGCTCTACGATCATGAGAAAATGTCTAGTGAAGTCTTGCGGATATGTATGGTGACATCCATACTTATCCTCGAGAAGCTACAGGGCATCCAGAAAAACTTTCCTTTTTTCTTCCCTTATCGTGCGACTTTATTTCACCTTGTTGTGTACTTCAGTTCATTCGTATGGGATGTTGAGTACTCAATAGATATTGTGCATTGATGGCTTGTGATGTCGTGGATAAGGTGCAAAATGTTATTTAATGTTATGAGGACATGTCAATCTAAAGAACTTGTTTCCATATTCAGATCATGACTGGCTTGGCAGATTCAGCTATGTGAGCATGTGATTTTGGGCTCCAATGTCTGGTAGTATCCTTAGGAGTGGGATTGATAGCCCAGTACATGTCAAGGTAGCCTTATGTGAGTATTACGTAACAGAGGATTGCACTTAGATAGTTTGGATACAAGGAGAGGATTTGCTTAAGATGCAAAATAGAATATGGATTCGTGATTAACATCTTGATGTGCAATACAGTTTTGAGTTGTGGATGTGTTGATAGATCTTTTAGTTGTTCATTACTGGAATGAAATGGATTCTTATGTCTTGATGATGAGTGTAGACTTGGGAGGATCAATTGATTGCATAGTGGTTGTAACCATGGTAAGGTCATAGGATGATGTCGATTTGAGGTCTATACAGGTGGGTTATCTCATGTGAGAGGGTTTAAGATTGTATGTGTTACATCCCATATTTTCGTACGTAAGAGTACGTCGTAAGTCAATTGATGTAAGCTCAATAACGAAATCATCTTTGAAATGTTTAGAAAGTTAGTTAATCATATTAACGTGGAGGTTACAAATATTTAAGATCATGAATACCAAGTACCAAGAGGGTTTGAAGGCTTAGAAGCTAAACGAATTGAAGAAAATAAGTTTCGTCAAAAGCCGATAAGTTGGGAATGTTGTAACATGTACTTTTGGGGTGAGATTATGGTGCTTAACATTATAAGGAGATTATGTTATGAGTTATTTTAGTATGATAGTCATGTGGTATGTTTTGAAGTCAAGCGAGTTGTGGAACAATAGTTGGAAAAGGTCATCACAAGTTGCATTTATAAATATGATGAAACTTAGGACAAATGTAGCTGAGCTTTTCTACTAATCTACATGGAATTACGAGATGATCTACATATCAAATTGACGATGAGTCTTGTTTCTAATGCATTAAACCATTTTTCGATACGACATCGGAGTAGAGAGATATTTGCAGTTTGGCGAGACTGCGCAGACTGCATAGGTGACAAGTAGGTGTGTCACTAAAGCTTTTTGAGAAATATATTTCATGTATTATATGAGGTCTTTTTAGGATATATTATATACTAAATTGAAATTCTTGGAATGTATTTTCTAATGCTCTTAACCGTTCATTCATACGACATACTGCTAAAATGATATAAGCGTCGGAAGAAGGGCCAATGCTAGGGTGCCAAGCTAACACCTCTTGGACTTTTTAAAAGTTGATATATATAGGTTTTAAATCGTCTCTCTCATCATTTTTCATAGAACACAACCAGAGAACCCCCATAAACTTACCCTAAAGCTCTCTACAAGGGTTCCAAAGAAGATTAACATCCCGGGTACGAAATCAAGAAGCAATAATACTAGAACAATCCCCACTGCATAAGTCGCGCTATATCGCCTCTCTTTTTCTTTGTAGTTTTAGTTTTGGAAGGTACTTCATATTTAAGAAAACACACACTTTCTGTATTTAAGCTTTCAAATGTCAAGGAAGCTTAATAAATTTGTTTCCTAATAGTTAGAACTTACGGGACGGTGATCGGAAGCCGTGAGTTCAATTTATTTTACTTTTAGTGGACTGTTTTGTAGTCCACTCGTGTTGGCCTCTTGTGCTGATTTTTTATGGTGTTTTGGAGGATAAATGGTGTGGAGAAATGCCACATAATGACGAAATGGTGGGCTGGTCATTCTTCATTACATTCTTTAGGTTGTTTGACACTACTTTGGTTGTCGTTTTATGTATGGCGTGATTAGGGTGTGTGGACTGTTTTGTGGTACATTGTGATGGAGATAAGTTTGAAAAATGATGCATACATGTTGTTATTGTGGTGTTCTTGTTTTTTTTGGTATATGGTATTGGAGGAGGGCCTAGTTACAGGGGAGATGCTGCCCAAATTTAAGTAAACGAGCTACTAGTTTAAGTTGCGAACTTAGCCTTACTCAGCACTGATTTTGAATCTCCTTGTGCTATGGTAGATTGAGTTGAGTTATTTGAAGAATTACTCCGAAGGGATTAAGGAATCAACGGAGTTAAGGTATTTTAAGGCTAAACCTTTCCTTATTTTGGCATGATCCCGTAAATACATGCGTTTGATAACGAGGCATAAAGAGAAGTTTGTATTCCTGAATTTATATACATTATCCTAGTCTCATAAGCTACAGTATTCTCCCTTATCGGGACTTTATATTAAATTAAGTATTGTATTCTTTCAGTCAAGAGAGAAGAGAGTCAATATATATAAAGTATTACAGTATTTCCACCACCACCGAGCTATAATCGGTGGGTAGGCCCCTAATGGGCAACCTCTGATCAAATGGTAAGTTATATACCGAGCCTACTGTAGCCGAGCGCCTATGAGCGAGCCAAGAATGGCTAAGATACAGAGCCTGGTATGACTGAGAGCCTATGAGCGAGCCTACTACGGCAGAGCAGTTAAACATACCGAGCCTTATAGGGTCGGTAAGATATTTTTCTTATTATATTGAGAGAGATGAGTCAGTATCAACAAGTAAGCATATCTTCAGATTATCTTTGACTCCCAGTTACTTTCAGTTATTATATTATCATCTCAGTCTTAGCTTTCAGTTATTCTGTTGCCTTACATACTTGGTACATTATTTCGTACTGACGTCCCTTTTGCTGGGGACACTGCATTTCATGCCTGCAGGTCCTGATAGATAGCTGGATAGACCTTCTCAGTAGACAAAGTCAAACATCAGCTTGGTTGGTAAGCTCCACTTCTTCGGAGGTACCAGGTCTATACCTAGGAGTCCATTTTATATATACATGTTTGATGGGTAGGTCGAGGCCCTGTCCCGATCATGATACAGTTCAGTTATCCCTAGAGACTTGTAGATAAGTCCTATATATTTTGTATATCTGTAGATGTTCATGGCAGTGTCATCATCCTGCACAGTTATATATATATATATATATATATGAGATTTTGGGTATGTATACCACTCAGATGAGAGAGACGGTATTTTCAGATGATTCAGAATATGGCCTCATCGGCCTAAGTTGAGGGTTACCCCTCTAGAGTTCACAGTAACAGAGTGGTATGCTCGGGCCAAATATGGCATCGGGTGCCGGCCACGTGTCTTCAGGTTTGGGGCGTGACAACTTAGTATCAGAGCAGTTCTATCCTACGGAGTCTACAAGTCGTGTCTAGTAGACTATTGTTTATGGGTGTGTTGTACACCACACTTATAAGCAGGAGGTTACAGGGCATTTAGGACTGTCTCTCTTTCGTTTTACTCTAGATCGTGTGGTATAGCTCAGTTGTAGGAGATTGAATGTGGCTATGGAAGAGTTGAGTCAGAAGAACTCGATTTTTCATCATGCTTATGATGAGTAAATGTAAGCTATTCAGCATATCATGTGTGTACTAAGACGTGCAAGCTTCTTGATAAGGAACCCTAAGGCATGAATATCTATCCACCTATATGGAAAAAAAGAATTAAGAGAATCATAAGGTAGATACAAATTTCACAAGTAAAAGAAGCAAGGTGAAGAAGGGTACCCAGTTAGTGAAGATTATCAGTATTTACAATTCAGGCAGAGAAATATAAGAATTCTGAGTTACTTTCTACAGTAACAGAGATATATTCAATTGGCCACATCCATCGCAGTTATGCCCTATGGGATCTAACATTTATAGTTTAAGATAAAGATAGGATATCAGGATCCAGCTGGGGTTGGAGTAACCCAAAATGGTGGATGAATTGTTATCATTAGCTAACATTTTTGAAGGGTAGTGCAAACGTGGTAATAGATATCCTTGTGAGACACCCAGATGGTGCACTCTAGAATAGAACGGCCAGATATGAATACTAGAATGTTCATAAATTTCGGAAGATAGGTAGTGGAATCCTAGAAGGGATAAATATTTACCTTAGTATGGCTCTCGTCCCTAGTCAAGAGAGAATATTAGGTGACTCGAAGAGACAGTAGATAGAGCAGGGGAGCTAAAAGCCGAAGATTGTTTTGTTGAAGTTTTCAGAATAAGGTAATAGACAGAGATATTAGCAGGAGAATAAGAAGAGAGTAAATGAAGTATTATGAGTAAGATGTGATAAATTGGTGATAATGGTAAATCAAAATATGACAGGATGACAGAGTTTATAGTCAAGTGAAGGAAAAGACAAGAGGTGACAGGCCTTGAGACCATAAAGAGTATAAGCCATAAAGGCATATCCTTATTTCAAGAATGAGTTGGTGACTCCAACATGATTACTAGAAGGCTAAGTTAGACCTTCGGAGTAATAGAAATTAGTATAGGCTAGTAAACAAGATAGAATTAGGGACCGAATAATGTGATAATAGTCGACATTGTGGGAATTTCAGTGACCGCGTTCTAGCAATAATAGAATGGACAATGGAAGAATAACCTTTAAAGGTCATTCAAGAAGACGCTTCCATAAAGCAAGCACCGTGAGCAGAGTTACGCTTAAGGAACTAAGTGTTCCAGTTACACTAGGTGTCACCCTCTCGCGTAACAAATTCAGTTATTCCTGGTAGAGATGGGTTACCGCAAGGTGATTAAGGGTTAGTGAAGACGTGAAAAGATGCCAAAGATGAAGAGGTAAAACATATATAGGTTAATCTTCATAGCATTAAATGCTAGTACTCCCTTAAAGGGGGGAAGACGATGTGATCTGGTATTAAGTCAGAGTTATGTAGTTCAAGTAGCAATGGAATAGTAAAGAAAGAATGCGGTAAAAAGGCGAAAGGAATGAGATTGCATTTATTTAGATCCTACAGATATGTTACAACTCCAGAATATTATTCAAGCACGATGCCGGGGAGAGGCAGTAAGGGTTCCCGACCAGGATATTATTGATAAATTGTAACGACCCGGCCAGTTATTTTGAGAGTTATAGCCCCGACCCCCCTATTAACTATTTCTCCCATATCTATTTCTGCTATTACTTGCCGGGAGGTTTCATTTTGGTTTTTGGAGTGTTTCGGGACACTTAGTCCCTAAATGGAGGTTCAAGCCTTAGGATTTGGACTGTAGTCAGAACTGTATGAAGACGACTCTAGAATGGAGTTTCGTCAGTTCCGTTAGCTCTGTTAGGTGATTTTGGACTTAGGTATTTTGGAGGTATGTAACTCATTTAGGCTTGAAATGGCGGAAGTCAAAGTTTTGGAGATTTTGACTGATAGTGGACTTTTTGATATCCGGGTCAGATTCCAATTCTGGAATTTGGAGTAGGTACATAAGGTTGATTATGAATTATGTGCAAAATTGGGGGTCAATCGGACGTGATTTTATAGGTTTCGGCATCAGTTGTCGAATTTGGAAGTTTCAAGTTCTTTAAGTTTGAATAGGAGGATGGTTCGTCATTTTAGCGTTGTTTGATGTGGTTTGAGGGCTCGACAAAGTCTGTATGGTATTTTAGGACTTGTTGGTATGTTTAGTTGAGGTTTCGGGGGCCTCAGGTTGATTTCGGATGGTTAATGGACCTTTTGAACTTAAGAGAAGATAGCAGATTTCTGATGTTTTTGTTGCAGGCATTTCTTCATCGCATTCGCGAGAGAGGTCGCATAATCACGTAGGGCATCTGGGAGGCCAGCTCAAGTTTGTTCTTTGCGTTCGTGCAAATGGGCTCACGTTCGTGAAGGTATAGTCAGTGCGAGCATCGCGAACGCGAAGAGTGGAACGCGTTCGCGTAGAGGAAGTGAGGCAGTTGGGGACCCCAGTCATTTGGTCTATGCGTTCGCGTAGGCGGTATCATGTTCGCGAAGGACCACGAAGTGAAAGGTACGCGTTTGCGAGAGGTCCCTCGCATTCACGAAGAAGGAAATTTGGTCAGTGGAATTTTCTTTATACGCGAACGCGAGATAGTGGTCGCGTTCGCGAAGAAGGGAACACCTGGGCAGATTTAAAAGTTCAAAATCGAGGGTTTATGTCATTTATCACCATTTGGACTTGAGAGCTAGGAATTAGGCGATATTTGGACGGAGTTTCACGTGGGTGTTTAGGGTAAGTGATTCTTACCTAGTTTTGGTTAATTCCCATGATTATGTATTTAATTGCATTATTAAATTAGTGATTTAGGTTGGAAAATTGGGGAATATGTTGAGAAACGTTCTTAGGCCAAATTTTGGGATTTTGATCGAGATTTTGGTATCGGATTTGAGTAATTTTGGTACAAGTTAACTCATGAGTGAATGGGTATTCATATTTTGTAATTTCTTCCCGATTCCGATATGTGGGCCGGGGAGACGTTTTGGGGCGATTTTCTAATTTCTTGCTTTAGCTTTTATTTCATTAATTAGAGTAATTCTTATAGTTGTATTTATGGTATGTAATTGATTTTTGGCTAGATTTGGGCCATTCGGAGCTGGATATTCCTAGAAAGAGCATTGTTACAGATTGATTGAGCTTGGTTTGAGGTAAGTGGCTTGCCTGACCTTGTGTGTGGGAAATCCCCTTAGGATTTGGTGTTGTTATGATATGTGAGCGCCGTGTAGGCGAGGTGACGAGTGCGTACACGGGCTATTTGTGGAAAAAATAGATTTTTACCGAGTAATAGCCTGTTTTTATCTTATCAGAGTATACTAGCATGTGTAGTTATCCTGTTATCCTAGAATAGCATGTCTACGTGTCCTAATTGACTATTTGAACTCTTTATAGCATGTTTAGAAGAATCCTGCTTCTTTCTTGACTTGTACTTAGTCTAAATTATAGGTTTCGTGCTGTAACTCTTACATTTATTTATTTGAGCTGCGCATTTAATTTGAGACTACGGGACGGTATCCCGGGAGATCCCCTTGCATATTTACTTTTGAGACTATGAGGCAGTTCCTCGGGAGTTCTCCCAGCACCTTTACTTTTGAGACTACGAGGCGGTTCCTCGGGAGTTCTCCCTGCATATTTACTTTTGAGACTACGAGGTGGTACCTCGTAAAATCTCCTTGCACTTTTATTTTTGGGACTACGAGACAGTATCTCGGGAGATCCCCTCCTGTTTATCCTTGTGTTCTATGTTGCTACTTTGCTAAGTTTCACTTTTTTTAAATTCGAATTTCTTATTATATTGTTATACTCTCCTGCTTATTTATTATATACTAGTAGGGGCTTGACCTGACCTCGTCATTACTCGGCTGAGGTTAGGCTTGGCACTTACTGGGTACTGCAGTGGTGTACTCACGCCCTTTCCTGAACATGTTTTTCGTGTGCAGATCCAGGTTCATTTTACCAGCCTCGTCCTTAGTTGCAGTCGCTGCTGTTTTCGGAGAACTTCAAGGTTCATCTGCCCGCGCCTGTAGATCCTCGGAGTCCCCCCTCTATCCCTTATGTAGATTCTTCTCTTATTTCTATAGACAGTGATGCATAGAGTAGTTAGAACTTCGTAGAAGTTTTTGACTTACGGTGTTTCGGGTCTTGGAAGTGTTTGTAGATTTCGAGAGTTGATTATTGTATATGCTGATCGGCATATCAATTGCTTATTAAAATATCTGCTACTGTCAAGTTTTTCATTTCTTTTCCGCAAGTATTAGGCTTACCTAGTCGTAGAGACTAGGTGCCGTCACGACGATTCACGGAGGGAGAGTTTGGGTCGTGACAAGTTGGTATCAGAGCTCTATGGAACTGTTAGGAACAATCATACTTCTTTTGATTCCTTCTCGTGCGAGTTAAATGCATCAAATTCTAAATATTATCTATTCTATTCTTTTTCACATATGGTGAGGACCCATACTGGAGGATCTGATGACCAAGCACCCGCGCACCCTGCTAGACCCGCTAGAGGCCGAGGACGGGGTAGAGTACGGCCACGCGGTGCAGCTAGAGCACCCGCGCGAGCTGCGACAGAGGAGGCCCCAGCAGTTCCAGCTGGAGGGAATGTTCAACACCTTAGCTCAGGCTGGATTGATTCCATTAGCTCCTGCCACATCTTAGGACGGGGGAGGGGCACAGACTCCCATAGCCCGCACTCCTGAGTAGAGGTTCTAGGTTGATCAGGCCCCAGAGTTCATTCCTATGCCGCAGGTAGCCCCGGTTCAGCATGAGACTAGGACAGCCGCTTCTGAGGTGGAGTAGCTCAGACTTGAGAGGTACAAGATGTACCACCGACCACCTTCAGCTGATTGGCTTCAGATGATGCTCAGGGTTTTCTCCGTATTATGGGCGTAGCGGAGACGAGTGGGGTTTTTTTTTACCACCTTTTAGCTTAGAGGAGTAGCCTATTAGTGGTGGCGTGCTTATGAGTTGAGTAGTCCGGATCAGGCAGCTTCACTTACATAGACTCAGTTCTCGGATATGTTTTTGAGAGAGTATGTCCTTCAGAGCTTCAGGGACTCATGGCGCGCGGAGTTTGAGCAGTTGCGCCCTCCAGGGTGCTATGACGGTGTCAGAGTATGCAGTCCGCTTAGGTAATTTGGCCCGACATGCACCGGCCTTGGTTGCCACAGTTCGAGAGAGGGTTCGTCGGTTTATTGAGGGACTCCACCCCAGTATCAGAATTAGTATGGTTAGGGAGCTGGATATGGATATTCCTTACCAGCAGGTGGTGAGTATTGCTAGGAGATTGGAGGCATGCTTGACAAGGATCTAGAGGAGAGAGATGTCAAAAGGTCTCGAGAGACTAGTTCTTATTCTGGAGCTCGTGCCCCAGCCGCTCGCCATGGTCGGGGTTATGTGGGCCGCCCCGTTCATTTAGTTCTTCCAGCCGCCAGTGGTGTTCCAACCCCCTCTATACACCAGAAGCCTTATTATGCACCGCCCGTATTTAGTGTGCCTCCTGCTCGGGGTGCTTTTAGCGTCCAGTCAACAGACCTGCCCTGAGTCAGTCGGAGCAGCCACGCACTCCGAGGTTTTTTTTTAGTGTGGCGACACCCTCCATATGGTGAGGGATTGCCCTAGACTTAGGAGGGTTTCCTCTCCATAGACTTCTCAGCCACCACGTGCTCCCCCGGGTCCTCAGTCCATGATTCCAGCACCAGATACCGCCCCACCTGCTCAGCTAGCTTAAGGTGGAGGTCGAGGGGGTTGAGGTCACCCTAGAGGGGGAGGCCAGGCCAGGTATTATGCTCTTCCGGCTCGTACAAAGGCAGTTTCTTCCGAATCTATCATTACAGGTATTGTCCAGTCTGTCATAGAGATGCATCGGTATTATTTGACCCAGGCTCTACGTATTCATATATGTCCTCTTATTTTGCCCTATATTTGGGCGTATCTCGGGATTCTTTGAGTTCCCCTATTTATATGTCTACTCCTGTGGGAGATTCTCTTGTTGTGGACCATGTGTATCGGTCGTGTTTGATTGCTCTTCGTGGTTTTGAGACTAGAGCCGATTTATTAGTACTCAGCATGGTAGACTTTGATGTTATCTTGGGCATGGACTGGTTGTCGCCCCATTATGCTATTCTTGATTGTCACGCTAAGACCGTGACGCTGGCTATGCCGGGCTTACCGCGATTGGAGTGGAGAGGTACCTTAGAGTATACTCCCAGCCGAGTCATTTCATTTCTTAAAGTTCAACGAATGGTTGAGAAGGGGTGTGACGCGTATCTAGCTTATGTGATAGATGTCAGTATTTATACCCCTACAGTTTAGTCACTTCCAGTAGTGAGGGACTATCTAGATGTGTTTCCAGCTGATCTTTCGGGCATGCCGCCCGACAAAGATATTGATTTTGGCATTGATTTGTTGCCGGACACTCAGCCCATCTCTATTCCTCCATATTGTATGGCTCCTCCTGAATTGAAGGAGTTGAAAGAGCAGTTACAGGATTTCTTGATAAGGGCTTCATTCAGCCTAGTGTGTCACCTTGGGGTGCTCCTGTCTCGTTTGTGAAGAAAAATGATGGTTCTATGCGTATGTGTATTGATTATCGCCAGCTGACCAAAGTTACAGTGAAGAACAAGTTTCCATTACCTCGTATTGATGATTTATTTGATCAGCTATAGGGTGCCATAGTGTTCTCCAAGATTGACTTACGTTTAGGCTATTATCAGTTAAAGATTCGAGAGCCATATATCTCGAAGACTGCCTTCAGGACTCGGTATGGTCACTACGAGTTTCTTGTGATGTTTTTTGGGCTGACGAATGCCCCAACAGCCTTTATGCACTTGATGCATAGTGTGTTTTGGCCTTATCTTGACTCCTTCGTCATTGTGTTTATTGACGACATTCTGGTTTACTCTCGAACTCGGGAGGATCACGAGCAGCACCCGAGGACTGTGTTTCAGACTTTGAGAGAAAAGAAGTTTTATGAAAAATTTTCTAAGTGTGAGTTTTGGCTAGACTCAGTGGCATTCTTGGGCCATGTAGTATCCAGTGATGGGATCAAGGTGGATCCGAAGAAGGTGGAAGTAGTGCATAGTTGGCCTAGACTATCATCGACTATGGAGATCCATAGTTTTCTTAGTTTGGCGGGGTATCAACATTTTGTACCACCCGGGGAAGGCCAATGTGGTGAACGATGCTTTGAGTCGCCGGGCGGAGAATTTGAGGAGTTTAGCATACCTTCCAGCAGCAGAGAGACCCTTAGCATTAGATGTTCAGGCCTTAGCCAGCCAGTTTGTGAGATTGGATATTTCTAAGCCGAGCCGAGTGTTGGCTTGTGTGGTCTCTCGGTTTTCTCTTTATGATCGCATCAAGGAGCGTCAGTTTGATGACCCCACCTACTTGTCCTTAAGGACACAGTTCAATACGGTGATACTTAGGAGGTTACTATTGGGGATAATGGCATATTGATGATGCATGACAGGCTATGTGTTCATAATGTAGATGGTTTGCGTGAGTTGATTCTTCAGGTGGCTCATAGCTAGCGGTACTCCATTCATCCGGGTGCCGCAAAGATGTATCAGGACTTGAGACAGCATTACTGGTGGAGGAGAATGAAAAAGGACATAGTGGAGTATGTGGCTCGATACCGTGTTTGCCAGCAGGTGAAGTAAGAGCATCAGCGGCCGGATCGGTTGCTTCAGAAATTAGAGATTCCAGATTGGAAATGGGAGCGGATCACTATGGATTTCGTTGTTGGACTCCCACGGACTCTGCGGAAGTTTGATGCAATTTGGGTGATTGTGGACACGCTGACCAAGTTAGCTCATTTCATTCCTTGGATGACTACTTATTCTTCCAAGCAACTGGCTTGAATTTATATCCGTGAGATCGTCAGTCTTCATGGCGTACCAGTATCTAGCATCTCTGACCGGGGTACGCAATTTATCTATCATGGTTCTGTACAGCAAGAGTCGGGTATTCGGGTTGAGTTGAGCACAACATTGCACCTCAGACGTACGGACAGTCCATGCGCACTATTCAGATACTAGCGGATATCCTTCGTGCTTGTGTGATAAATTATGGGAGTGCTTAGGATCAATTATTTCCACTTACAGAGTTTACATACAACAACAGTTATCAGTCGAACATTCAGATGGCACCATGTGAGGCTCTGTTTGGTAGGCGGTGTCGATCTCCAGTGGGTTGCTTCGAGCCGGGCGAGGCTAGATTATAAGGTACAGACTTGGTTTAAGATGCCCTGGATAAGGTGAAGGTGATTCAAGATTGACTTCCCACAGCACAGTCCAGACAGAAGAGCTATGCAGATCGAAAAGTTCGGAAAGTTTATGTATGGCGTGATTAGGGTGTGTGGACTTTTTGTGGTACATTGTGATGGAGATAAGTTTGAAAAATGATGCATACATGTTGTTATTGTGGTGTTCTTGTTTTTTTTGGTATATGGTATTGGAGGAGGGCCTAGTTACAGGGGAGATGCTGCCCAAATTTAAGTAAACGAGCTACTAGTTTAAGTTGCGAACTTAGCCTTACTCAGCACTAATTTTGAATCTCCTTGTGCTATGGTAGATTGAGTTGAGTTATTTGAAGAATTGCTCCGAAGGGATTAAGGAATCAACGGAGTTAAGGTATTTTAAGGCTAAACCTTTCCTTATTTTGGCATGATCCCGTAAATACATGCGTTTGATAACGAGGCATAAAGAGAAGTTTGTATTCCTGAATTTATATACATTATCCTAGTCTCATAAGCTACAGTATTCTCCCTTATCGGGACTTTATATTAAATTAAGTATTGTCTTCTTTCAGTCAAGAGAGAAGAGAGTCAATATATATAAAGTATTACAGTATTTCCACCACCACCGAGCTATAATCGGTGGGTAGGCCCCTAATAGGCAACCTCTGATCAAATGGTAAGTTATATACCGAGCCTACTGTAGCCGAGCGCCTATGAGCGAGCCAAGAATGGCTAAGATACAGAGCCTGGTATGACTGAGCGCCTATGAGCGAGCCTACTACGGCAGAGCAGTTAAACATACCAAGCCTTATAGGGTCGGTAAGATATTTTTCTTATTATATTGAGAGAGATGAGTCAGTATCAACAAGTAAGCATATCTTCAGATTATCTTTGACTCCCAGTTACTTTCAGTTATTATATTATCATCTCAGTCTTAGCTTTCAGTTATTCTGTTGCCTTACATACTTGGTACATTATTTCGTACTGACGTCCCTTTTGCTGGGGACACTGCATTTCATGCCTGTAGGTCTTGATAGATAGCTGGATAGACCTTCTCAGTAGACAAAGTCAAACATCAGCTTGGTTGGTAAGCTCCACTTCTTCGGAGGTACCAGGTCTATACCTAGGAGTCTATTTTATATATACATGTTTGATGGGTAGGTCGAGGCCCTGTCCCGATCATGATACAGTTCAGTTATCCCTAGAGACTTGTAGATAAGTCCTATATATTTTGTATATCCGTAGATGTTCATGGCAGTGTCATCATCCTGTACAGTTTTATATATATATATATATATATATGAGATTTTGGGTATGTATACCACTCAGATGAGAGAGACGGTATTTTCAGATGATTCAGAATATGGCCTCATCGGCCTAAGTTGAGGGTTACCCCTCTAGAGTTCACAGTAACAGAGTGGTATGCTCGGGCCAAATATGGCATCGGGTGCCGGCCACGTGTCTTCAGGTTTGGGGTGTGACAACTTAGTATCAGAGCAGTTCTATCCTACGGAGTCTACAAGTCGTGTCTAGTAGACTCTTGTTTATGGGTGTGTTGTACACCACACTTATAAGCAGAAGTTTACAGGGCATTTAGGACTGTCTCTCTTTCGTTTTACTCTAGATCGTGTGGTATAGCTCAGTTGTAGGAGATTGAATATGGCTATGGAAGAGTTGAGTCAGAAGAACTCGATTTTTCATCATGCTTATGATGAGTAAATGTAAGCTATTTAGCATATCATGTGTGTACTAAGACGTGCAAGCTTCTTGATAAGGAACCCTAAGGCATGAATATCTATCCACCTATATGGAAAAAAAGAATTAAGAGAATCATAAGGTAGATACAAATTTCACAAGTAAAAGAAGCAAGGTGAAGAAGGGTACCCAGTTAGTGAAGATTATCAGTATTTACAATTCAGGCAGAGAAATATAAGCATTCTGAGTTACTTTCTACAGTAACAGAGATATATTCAATTGGCCACATCCATCGCAGTTATGCCGTATGGGATCTAACATTTATAGTTTAAGATAAAGATAGGATATCAGGATCCAGCTGGGGTTGGAGTAACCCAAAATGGTGGATGAATTGTTATCATTAGCTAACATTTTTGAAGGGTAGTGCAAACGTGGTAATAGATATCCTTGTGAGACACCCAGATGGTGCACTCTAGAATAGAACAGCCAGTTTTAAAACTAGAATGTTCATAAATTTCAGAAGATAGGTAGTGGAATCCTAGAAGGGATAAATATTTACCTTAGTATGGCTCTCGTCCCTAGTCAAGAGAGAATATTAGGTGACTCGAAGAGACAGTAGATAGAGCAGGGGAGCTAAAAGCCGAAGATTGTTTTGTTGAAGTTTTCAGAATAAGGTAATAGACAGAGATATTAGCAGGAGAATAAGAAGAGAGTAAATGAAGTATTATGAGTAAGATGTGATAAATTGGTGATAATGGTAAATCAAAATATGACAGGATGACAGAGTTTATAGTCAAGTGAAGGAAAAGACAAGAGGTGACAGGCCTTGAGACCATAAAGAGTATAAGCCATAAAGGCATATCCTTATTTCAAGAAATGAGTTGGTGACTCCAACATGATTACTAGAAGGCTAAGTTATACCTTCGGAGTAATAGAAATTAGTATAGGCTAGTAAACAAGATAGAATTAGGGACCGAATAATGTGATAATAGTCGACATTGTGGGAATTTCAGTGACCGCGTTCTAGCAATAATAGAATGGACAATGGAAGAATAACCTTTAAAGGTCATTCAAGAAGACGCTTCCATAAAGCAAGCACCGTGAGCAGAGTTACGCTTAAGGAACTAAGTGTTCCAGTTACACTAGGTGTCACCCTCTCGCGTAACAAATTCAGTTATTCCTGGTAGAGATGGGTTACCGCAAGGTGATTAAGGGTTAGTGAAGACGTGAAAAGATGCCAAAGATGAAGAGGTAAAACATATATAGGTTAATCTTCATAGCATTAAATGCTAGTACTCCCTTAAAGGGGGGAAGACGATGTGATCTGGTATTAAGTCAGAGTTATGTAGTTCAAGTAGCAATGGAATAGTAAAGAAAGAATGCGGTAAAAAGGCGAAAGGAATGAGATTGCATTTATTTAGATCCTACAGATATGTTACAACTCCAGAATATTATTCAAGCACGATGCCGGGGAGAGGCAGTAAGGGTTCCCGACCAGGATGTTATTGATAAATTGTAATGACCCGGCCAGTTATTTTGAGAGTTATAGCCCTGACCCCCTATTAACTATTTCTCCCATATCTATTTCTGCTATTGTGACTTGCCGGGAGGTTTCATTTTGGTTTTTGGAGTGTTTCGGGACACTTAGTCCCTAAATGGAGGTTCAAGCCTTAGGATTTGGACCGTAGTCAGAACTGTATGAAGACGACTCTAGAATGGAGTTTCATCAGTTCCGTTAGCTCTGTTAGGTGATTTTGGACTTAGGTATTTTGGAGGTATGTAACTCATTTAGGCTTGAAATGGCGGAAGTCAAAGTTTTGGAGATTTTGACTGATAGTGGACTTTTTGATATCCGGGTCAGATTCCAATTCTGGAATTTGGAGTAGGTACATAAGGTTGATTATGAATTATGTGCAAAATTGGGGGTCAATCGGACGTGGTTTTATAGGTTTCGGCATCAGTTGTCGAATTTGGAAGTTTCAAGTTCTTTAAGTTTCAATAGGAGGATGATTCGTCATTTTAGCGTTGTTTGATGTGGTTTGAGGGGACAAAGTCTGTATGGTATTTTAGGACTTGTTGGTATGTTTAGTTGAGGTTTCGGGGGCCTCAGGTTGATTTCGGATGGTTAATGGACCTTTTGAACTTAAGAGAAGATAGCAGATTTCTGATGTTTTTGTTGCAGGCATTTCTTCATCGCATTCGCGAGAGAGGTCGCATAATCACGTAGGGCATCTGGGAGGCCAACTCAAGTTTGTTCTTTGTGTTCGTGCAAAGGGGCTCACGTTCGTGAAGGTATAGTCAGTGCGAGCATCGCGAACGCGAAGAGTGGAACGCATTCGCGTAGGGGGTATCATGTTCGCGAAGGACCACGAAGTGAAAGGTACGCGTTTGCGAGAGGTCCCTCGCATTCGCGAAGAAGGAAATTTGGTCAGTGGAATTTTCTTTATACGCGAACGCGAGATAGTGGTCGCGTTCGCGAAGAAGGGAACACCTGGGCAGATTTAAAAGTTCAAAATCGAGGGTTTATGTCATTTATCACCATTTGGACTTGAGAGCTCGGAATTAGGCGATTTTTGGACGGAGTTTCACGTGGGTGTTTAGGGTAAGTGATTCTTACCTAGTTTTGGTTAATTCCCATGATTATGTCTTTAATTGCATCATTAAATTAGTGATTTGGGTTGGAAAATTGGGGAATATGTTGAGAAACGTTCTTAGGCCAAATTTTGGGATTTTGATCGAGATTTTGGTATCGGATTTGAGTAATTTTGGTACAAGTTAACTCATGAGTGAATGGGTATTCATATTTTGTGATTTCTTCCCGATTCCGATATGTGGGCCGGGGAGACATTTTGGGGCGATTTTCTAATTTCTTGCTTTAGCTTTTATTTCATTAATTAGAGTAATTCTTATAGTTGTATTTATGGTATGTAATTGATTTTTGGCTAGATTTGGGCCATTCGGAGCCGGATATTCCTGGAAAGAGCATTGTTACAGATTGATTGAGCTTGGTTTGAGGTAAGTGGCTTGCCTAACCTTGTGTGGGGGAAATCCCCTTAGGATATGGTGTTGTTATGATATGTGAGCGCCGTGTAGGCGAGGTGACGAGTGCGTACACGGGCTATTTGTGGAAAAAATAGATTTTTACCGAGTAATAGCCTGTTTTTATCTTATCAGAGTATACTAGCATGTGTAGTTATCCTGTTATCCTAGAATAGCATGTCTACGTGTCCTAATTGACTATTTGAACTCTTTATAGCATGTTTAGAAGAATCCTGCTTCTTTCTTGACTTGTACTTAGTCTAAATTATAGGTTTCGTGCTGTAACTGTTACATTTATTTATTTGAGCTGCGCATTTAATTTGAGACTACGGGACGGTATCCCGGGAGATCCCCTTGCATATTTACTTTTGAGACTATGAGGCGGTTCCTCGGGAGTTCTCCCTGCACCTTTACTTTTGAGACTACGAGGCGGTTCCTCGGGAGTTCTCCCTGCATATTTACTTTTGAGACTACGAGGTGGTACCTCGTAAAATCTCCTTGCACTTTTATTTTTGGGACTACGAGACAGTATCTCAGGAGATCCCCTCCTGTTTATCCTTGTGTTCTATGTTGCTACTTTGCTAAGTTTCACTTTTTTTAAATTCCAATTTCTTATTATATTGTTATACTCTCCTGCTTATTTATTATATACTAGTAGGGGCTTGACCTGACCTCGTCATTATTCGGCTGAGGTTAGGCTTGGCACTTACTGGGTACTGCAGTGGTGTACTCACGCCCTTTCCTGAACATGTTTTTCGTGTGCAGATCCAGGTTCATTTTACCAGCCTCGTCCATAGTTGCAGTCGCTGCTGTTTTCGGAGAACTTCAAGGTTCATCTGCCCGCGCCTGTAGATCCTCGGAGTCCCCCATCTATCCCTTATATAGATTCTTCTCTTATTTCTATAGACAGTGATGCATAGAGTAGTTAGAACTTCGTAGAAGTTTTTGACTTACGGTGTTTCGGGTCTTGGAAGTGTTTGTAGATTTCGAGAGTTGATTATTGTATATGCTGATCGGCATATCAATTGCTTATTAAAATATCTGCTACTGTCAAGTTTTTCATTTCTTTTCCGCAAGTATTAGGCTTACCTAGTCGTAGAGACTAGGTGCCGTCACGACGATTCACGGAGGGAGAGTTTGGGTCATGACAAGTTGGTATCAGAGCTCTATGGAACTGTTAGGAACAATCATACTTCTTTTGATTCCTTGTCGTGCGAGTTAAATGCATCAAATTCTAAATATTATCTATTCTATTCTTTTTCACATATGGTGAGGACCCGTACTGGAGGATCTGATGACCAAGCACCCGCGCACCCTGCTAGACCCGCTAGAGGCCGAGGACGGGGTAGAGTACGGCCACGCGGTACAGCTAGAGCACCCGCGCGAGCTGCGACAGAGGAGCCCCCAGCAGTTCCAGCTGGAGGGAATGTTCAACACCTTAGCTCAGGTTGGATTGATTCCATTAGCTCCTGCCACATCTTAGGATGGGGGATGGGCACAGACTCCCATAGCCCGCACTCCTGAGTAGAGGTTCTAGGTTGATCAGGCCCCAGAGTTCATTCCTATGCCGCCTGTAGCCCCGATTTAGCATGAGACTAGGACAGCCGCTTCTGAGGTGGAGTAGCTCAGACTTGAGAGGTACAAGATGTACCACCGACCACCTTCAGCTGATTGGCTTCAGATGATGCTCAGGGTTTTCTCCGTATTATGGGCGTAGCGGAGACGAGTGGGGTTTTTTTTTACCACCTTTTAGCTTAGAGGAGTAGCCTATTAGTGGTGGCGTGCTTATGAGTTGAGTAGTCCGGATCAGGCAGCTTCACTTACATGGACTCAGTTCTCGGACATGTTTTTGAGAGAGTATGTCCTTCAGAGCCTCAGGGACTCATGGCGCGCGGAGTTTGAGCAGTTGCGCCCTCCAGGGTGCTATGACGGTGTCAGAGTATGCAGTCCGCTTAGGTAATTTGGCCCGACATGCACCGGCCTTGGTTGCCACAGTTCGAGAGAGGGTTCGTCGGTTTATTGAGGGACTCCACCCCAGTATCAGAATTAGTATGGTTAGGGAGCTGGATATGGATATTCCTTACCAGCAGGTGGTGAGTATTGCTAGGAGATTGGAGGCATGCTTGACAAGGATCTAGAGGAGAGAGAGGTCAAAAGGTCTCGAGAGACTAGTTCTTATTCTGAATCTCGTGCCCTAGCCGCTCGCCATGGTCGGGGTTATGTGGGCCGCCCCATTCATTTAGTTCTTCCAGCCGCCAGTGGTGTTCCAACCCCCTCTATACACCAGAAGCCTTATTATGCACCGCCCGTATTTAGTGTGCCTCCTGCTCGGGGTGCTTTTAGCGTCCAGTCAACAGACCCGCCCTGAGTCAGTCGGAGCAGCCACGCACTCCGAGGTTTTTTTTTAGTGTGGCGACACCCTCCATATGGTGAGGGATTGCCCTAGACTTAGGAGGGTTTCCTCTCCATAGACTTCTCAGCCACCACGTGCTCCCCCGGGTCCTCAGTCCATGATTCCAGCACCAGATACCGCCCCACCTGCTCAGCTAGCTTAAGGTGGAGGTCGAGGGGGTTGAGGTCACCCTAGAGGGGGAGGCCAGGCCAGGTATTATGCTCTTCCGGCTCGTACAAAGGCAGTTTCTTCCGAATCTATCATTACAGGTATTGTCTAGTCTGTCATAGAGATGCATCGGTATTATTTGACCCAGGCTCTACGTATTCATATATGTCCTCTTATTTTGCCCTACATTTGGGCGTATCTCGGGATTCTTTGAGTTCCCCTGTTTATGTGTCTACTCCTGTGGGAGATTCTCTTGTTGTGGACCATGTGTATTGGTCGTGTTTGATTGCTCTTCGTGGTTTTTAGACTAGAGCCGATTTATTAGTACTCAGCATGGTAGACTTTGATGTTATCTTGGGCATGGACTGGTTGTCGCCCCATTATGCTATTCTTGATTGTCACGCTAAGACCGTGACGCTGGCTATGCCGGGCTTACCGCGATTGGAGTGGAGAGGTACCTTAGAGTATACTCCCAGCCGAGTCATTTCATCTCTTAAAGTTCAACGAATGGTTGAGAAGGGGTGTGACGCGTATCTAGCTTATGTGATAGATGTCAGTATTTATACCCCTATAGTTTAGTCACTTCCAGTAGTGAGGGACTATCTAGATCTGTTTCCAGCTGATCTTCCGGGCATGCCGCCCGACAAAGATATTGATTTTGGCATTGATTTGTTGCCGGACACTCAGCCCATCTCTATTCCTCCATATTGTATGGCTCCTCCTGAATTGAAGGAGTTGAAAGAGCAGTTACAGGATTTCTTGATAAGGGCTTCATTCAGCCTAGTGTGTCACCTTGGGGTGCTCCTGTCTCGTTTGTGAAGAAAAATGATGGTTCTATGCGTATGTGTATTGATTATCGCCAGCTGACCAAAGTTACAGTGAAGAACAAGTTTCCATTACCTCGTATTGATGATTTATTTGATCAGCTATAGGGTGCCATAGTGTTCTCCAAGATTGACTTACGTTTAGGCTATCATCAGTTAAAGATTCGAGAGCCATATATCTCGAAGACTGCCTTCAGGACTCGGTATGGTCACTACAAGTTTCTTGTGATGTTTTTTGGGCTGACCAATGCCCCAACAACCTTTATGCACTTGATGCATAGTGTGTTTTGGCCTTATCTTGACTCCTTCGTCATTGTGTTTATTGACGACATTCTGAATTACTCTCGAACTCGGGAGGATCACGAGCAACACCCGAGGACTGTGCTTCAACCTTTGAGAGAAAAGAAGTTGTATGCAAAATTTTCTAAGTGTGAGTTTTTGCTAGACTCAGTGGCATTCTTGGGCCATGTAGTATCCAGTGATGGGATCAAGGTGGATCCGAAGAAGGTGGAAGCAGTGCATAGTTGGCCTAGACTATCATCGACTATGGAGATCCATAGTTTTCTTAGTTTGGCGGGGTATCACCATTTTGTACCACCCGGGGAAGGCCAATGTGGTGAACGATGCTTTGAGTCGCCGGGCGGAGAATTTGAGGAGTTTAGCATACCTTCCAGCAGCAGAGAGACCCTTAGCATTAGATGTTCAGGCCTTAGCCAGCCAGTTTGTGAGATTGGATATTTCTGAGCCGAGCCGAGTGTTGGCTTGTGTGGTCTCTCGGTCTTCTCTTTATGATCGCATCAGGGAGCGTCAGTATGATGACCCCACCTGCTTGTCCTTAAGGACACAGTTCAATACGGTGATACTTAGGAGGTCACTATTGGGGATAATGGCGTATTGATGATGCATGACAGGCTATGTGTGCATAATGTAGATGGTTTGCGTGAGTTGATTCTTCAGGAGGCTCATAGCTAGCGGTACTCCATTCATCCGGGTGCCGCAAAGATGTATCAGGACTTGAGACAGCATTACTGGTGGAGGAGAATGAAAAATGACATAGTGGAGTATGTGGCTCGATACCGTGTTTGCCAGCAGGTGAAGTATGAGCATCAGCGGCCGGATCGGTTGCTTCAGAAATTAGAGATTCCAGATTGGAAATGGGAGCGGATCACTATGGATTTTGTTGTTGGACTCCCATGGACTCTGCGGAAGTTTGATGCAATTTGGGTGATTGTGGACACGCTGACCAAGTTAGCTCATTTCATTCCTTGGATGACTACTTATTCTTCCGAGCAGCTGGCTCGAATTTATATCCGTGAGATCGTCAGTCTTCATGGCGTACCAGTATCTAGCATCTCTGACCGGGGTACGCAATTTATCTATCATGGTTCTGTACAGCAAGAGTCGGGTATTCGGGTTGAGTTGAGCACAACATTGCACCTCAGACGTACGGACAGTCCGTGCGCACTATTCAGATACTAGCAGATATCCTCCGTGCTTGTGTGATAAATTATGGGAGTGCTTAGGATCAATTATTTCCACTTACGGAGTTTACATACAACAAGAGTTATCAGTCGAGCATTCAGATGGCACCATGTGAGGCTCTGTTTGGTAGGCGGTGTCGATCTCTAGTGGGTTGCTTCGAGCCGGGCGAGGCTAGATTATAAGGTACAGACTTGGTTTAAGATGCCCTGGATAAGGTGAAGGTGATTCAAGATTGACTTCCCACAGCACAGTCCAGACAGAAGAGCTATGCAGATCGGAAAGTTCGCGATGCTGCATTCATGGTTGGACAGCGGATCTTGATCCGGGTTTTGCCTATGAAAGGCGTTATGAGGTTCGGAAAGAAGGGTAAGCTAAGACCACGGTTTATCGGCCCATTTGAGGTGTTTCGACGTGTTGGGGAGGTTTCTTATGAGCTTGCCTTGCCTCCCAGCCGTGCAGGGGTTCATCCCGTATTCCATGTTTCTATGCTCCGGAAGTATCATGGCGATCCAGCTCACGTATTGGATTTCAGCTCAGTCCAGTTGGACAAGGATCTATCTTACGTTGCGGAGCCAGTGGCTATTTTGGACAGGCGGGTACGAAAGCTGAGGTCGAAGAACATTGCTTCCGTGAAGGTTCAGTGGAGGGGTCAGTCGGTCGAGGATGTGACTTGGGAGCCCGAGCATGTTATGCGTAGCCTTTATCCTCATCTTTTCACCACTTCAGGTATGTCTTTATGCTCGTTCGAGGACAAACGATTGTGTTAAGATGGAATGTATATAATGACCCGGCCGATCATTTTGAGAGTTATAGACCAGACCCCCCAACTAACTACTTCTCTCATATCTATTTCTGCTATTGTGACTTGCCGGGAGGTTTCGTTTTGGGTTTTGGAGTGTTTTGGGACACTTAGTCCCTAAATAGAGGTTTAAGCCTTAGGATTTGGACCGTAGTCGGAACTGTGTGAAGATGACTATGGAATGGAGTTTTGTCGGTTACGTTAGCTCCGTTAGGTGCTTTTGGACTTAGGGACGTGTCCGGATAGTGTTTTGGAGGTATGTAGCTCATTTAGGCTTGAAATGGCGAACGTCGAAGTTTTGGAGATTTTGACTAGTAGTAGACTTTTAGATATCGGGGTCAGATTCCGATTTTGGAAGTTTGAGTAGGTCCACAAGGTTGATTATGACTTGTGTGAAAAATTTGGGGTCAATCAGACGTGGTTTGATAGATTTCAGCATCGGTTGTCGAATTTGGAAGTTTGAAGTTCTTTAAGTTTGAATCGGAGGATGATTCGTGATTTTAGCGTTGTTTGATGTGGTTTGAAGGCTCGTCTAATTTCGTATGGTATTTTAGTACTTGTTGGTATGTTTGCTTGAGGTCCTGGTGGCCTCGGGTTGATTTTGGATGGTTAACGGACCTTTTGAACTTAAGAGGAGAAAACAGATTTCTGGTGTTTTTGTTGTAGGCATTTCTTCATCGCGTTCGTGAGAGAGGTCTCGCGATCGCGTAGAGCATCCGGGAGGCCAACTCAAGTTTGTTCTTCGCATTCACGCAAAGGATCCTGCGTTAGCGAAGGTGTGGTCAGTGGAAGCATCGCGAACGCAAAGAGTGGAACGCGTTCACGTAGAGGAAATGAGGCAGCTGGGAACCCCGGTCATTTCATCTACGAATTCGCGTAGTGGGTATCGCGTTCGCGAAGGACCAAGAAGTGAAAGGTACGCGTTCGCGAGAGGTCCCTAGAATTCGCGAAGGAGGAAATTTCGTCAGTGGAATTTTTGTTATACGCGAACGCGAGATAGTGGCCGCGTTCGCGAAGAAGGGAGCACTTGGGCAGATTTAAAAGTTCAAAATCGAGGGTTTATGTCATTTTTCACCATTTGGACTTGAGATCTCGGAATTAGGCGAATTTTGGAGGGATTTTCACGTGGGTATTTGGGGTAAGTGATTCTTGCCTAGTTTTGGTTAATTCCCATGACTATGTCTTTAATTTCATCATTAAATTAGTGATTTGGGTTGGAAAATTGGGGGAAAATTTGAGAAAAGTTCTTAGGCTGAATTTTGGGATTTTGATCAAGATTTTGATATCGGATTTAAGTAATTTTGGTACGAGTGAACGCATGAATGAATGTGTGTTCATATTTTGTGATTTCTACCCGATTCCGAGACTTGGGTTGGGGAGACTTTTAGGGGCGATTTTCTAATTTCCAGCTTTAGCTTTGATTTCATTAACTAGAGTAATTCATATAGTTGTATTTATGATATGTAATTGATTTTTGCTAGATTTGGGTCATTCGAAGCAGGATATTCGTGGAAAGAGCATTGTTACGGATTGATTGAGCTTGGTTTGAGGTAAATGGATTGCCTAACCTTGTGGGGGGGGGGGGAATCCCCTTAGGATTTGGTGTTGTTATGATATGTGAGCACTGTGTACGCGAGGTGACGAGTGCGTACACGGGCTATTTGTGGAAAAACTTGATTTTTACCGAATAATAGCCTGTTATCATCTTATCTGAGTATACTAGCATGTGTAGTTATCCTGTTAGCCTAGAATAGCATGTCTATGTGTCATAATTGCCTATTTGAACTCTTTGCAGTATGTTTAGAAGAATCCTGCTTCTTTCTTGACTTGTACTTGGTCTAAATTATAGGTTTCATATTGTAGCAGTTGCATTCATTTGTCTGAGCTGCGTATTTACTTTGGGACTACGGGACGATATCCCGGGAGATCCCCCTGCATATTTACTTTTGAGACTACGAGGCGGTTCCTCGGGAGTTCTCCCTGCACCTTTAATTTTGAGACTACGAGGCGGTTCCTCGGGAGTTCTTCCTGCATATTTACTTCTGAGACTACGAGGCTGTACCTCGGGAGATCTCTTTGCACTTTTATTTTTGGGACTACAAGATGGTACCTCGAGAGTTGATTATTGTATATGCCAAGCGGCATCTCAATTGCTTATTAAAGATATTTGTTACTGTTAGTTATTAATTTTCATGTTTTTTATTTCTTTTCCGCAAGTGTTAGGCTTACCTAGTCGTAAAGACTAGGTACCGTCATGACAATTCATGGAGGGAGAGTTTGGGTCGTGACATAAATAAGTGTGAATGGACACTTGTTACCTTAGGAGCCAGTGCGAAAGGCAAGTTAAGACAAAAGACATAACCTAAGAGAGGTTACACAGAATATAGATATGAGCATGGGCTGACGATTAGTTAGTAGTTGATCTAGGAAGAGCCTAGTTATGGCTAGACAAGAGGTCTCAGATAAATCAGCAGATCATGCAAGATAAACGTATTGAAACCTAGCATAGGAAATTCAGCCTCACAGATATGACATTGTAATCTTTGAGAAATATTCAGATAAGAGTTGTGGTAGTTAAAGGTATCGTATAAGTATTACGAAAATAAAAGAGAGTGCCACTGAGGAGATAGTCAAACTTTTAGTTCAGAAGTAACCCTACGAGCACAAGGGCACAGAGGTAAGTAACTAAGGATAATTATGGGCGAATAAGTACATCGAAAATTCCATCGGGTATATGATGTAATAAGCTCGTAGCTTTAAAGAGTCAGAGAGTCTTCCCTAAGTACTACAACAAAATACTAGCTGAGGAAATAAGGAAGACGTCTTCAACATAAGCATAGTGACCTAAAGAAGAAATGATCCTGTAACAACAGTCTCACTATATTATTGTATGCACTCCATAAGAAAAAGGCACTTATCGTGATTAAGGAAGGGGAAGTAAAATCTAAAGTAATATTCAAGATCATTTGAGTTGCACGAAATTCCAATAGGTGTGGGCACTAATATAAGCCAAGTACTCATGCAACAAGTGGAAGAACGACCAGGAAAAGTAATTACTTACTTTTAAAGAAAGCTGAGAAGGCACGAAAGGAATTATTCGATCAGTGACCCAGAGTTAGTTAAATTATGAACACACTTAAGATTTTGGAGTATTATCCATGCATCATATATGTTGATATTCATACTGCTATAGGAGACTCCGGTATAAGTTAAAATAAAGTATTGAGTCCACCTCACAGACAAAGGCTGAGGGAGGAGAGAAAACTAAAGAGTTACATCAGCTAAGTGAATCAAGAGTCTGATTATTAGATCTAGATAATTATAGAAATCATGATTCAGAACATTGCTAAATCAGTCTTAATATCAGAGGTACAAGAGAGATAATACAACAACCATATTCTATAATGGCTTTATGATAAAGCCAATTAAAAAAGTACCAGCCTCATAAGGAGTAAGTATGAAGATCCCACTGGATTGTATATGGACTAGAGGTGCAAGTATTATAATAGAGCTTCAAGTTATGGATGTGAATTCCACCTATGTGGAAGGGTGGTTATGAAAGAGACAGAAAATACGATGCTAGATTTAAAGGTAAGTAAGGTAAAGGTGAAGAACGTAGGAGATACTCAAGTGTAGACGGTTGTGAATAGTCCAGACTTCAAATAGTCAGTAAGAAGCGCTGTGATTCAGTATCCACAAATGACAGTTGTGTCGTCAGTGGCATATCTTCTAGCCAATGGTTTATAGGTACCGAAAGGTCTAGTTAATAAATAAAGAAGAGTTAGAGAAAACGTGATGTCTTGCTTGAGGTTCCAGAATAACATAAGGAAATCTATGGTGCTATCAAACTAAAGGAAGGCTGCGAGTAGTATAAATAGATATATGTAGGCCACATGCTAAAGTATGGTAGAGCGATAAGGTTTTAGGTAGAAGGGAGTAAGGATAAGAAAAAGGTAAGTGAGAAGGTGACGAGAATAGGTAAGTCCTGGGGATTAAAGACCTCAAAACAACAGAGTTGATGGTTTCCATAAGTTATAAAAAAAACTCGGTACAGCCTGAAGGAACTCGGAGGAGTTAAGACTAGGAGCATTTAGAAGAAAGGGAATGCTTCCCTGGTAGACATAAGGGTGTAATTGTGATAAATGATAAATGGATAACATTTAGGCCTTCGATTGAGTAATAATTTAGAGAAAAAGAGATTTCATGAATTGCACAGGATTAGAATACCTCCATAAGATAAAACCACATTGGGATGCTATGAAATACGGTTAATGAAGTATTGTATCGTCCCTAGGTGGATCAAGCAAGTAACTTCAGATGTTCCCCGATGAGATGTGAGCCCTAACGCCAATGTATTATGTAAGAGGTTTCAAGTTATCAGTGGTAGATTGTAGATCAACATTAAGGTGTATCAACAAAAGGTGGATAAAAGTTTCAAAGTATGAGATAAGATTAGGCCGTCATTCTTAAGATTAACAGTTATAAGGAAGAACTAAAGGACTTAGATTTATACATATAGGATAAGTAGTGAGAGAGTAGGCTGGAATTGGGTAGCAAACCTCGGTAATAATAAACCGAAGTAAGTGTTTTGGTATAGTATAAAATACCTAGATATAGTTAGGACAAAAGCATAGCTAACTAAGGCTATGAAACAAGATATAGCAATAGTCGTAAGTTCGACAAGTACCGAGCGAAGAACTTCAGCACACCTATAGATTCCTAGATGGATAGCTTGTAATAGTTCTGTTTATGTTCACAAAGTGAGGCCTAGATATTGGCTAAAAGCTGGAGGAAAAAGGACAGAACAGTCGCATAGGCGCACATATAAGGACAGAGTCGTACATGCTGCATGACATAATGTAGCAATAGTTACGAGATTGGAAGAATTCTGACCACAAGTCATGGTGTGAGAAAGAGGCCTAAAGGGGAGAATGCCCTGGCCTATGGATTTATTCACAGAACAGTTGCCTAGATGGAAAGGACAACAGTAAAGTATTTGTAAGAGCTATAGGTTATGAGACTGATAAGTCTATCAGTCAACATTCGAAGACGAATGTTCCAAAGGGGCGAATGATGTTACACCCCATGTTTTCGTACGTAAGAGTACGTCATAAGTCAATTGATGTAAGCTCAGAAATGGAATCATCTTCAAAAAGTTTACAAAGTAAGTTAATCATGTTAACGTGAAGGTTACAAATATTTAAGATCGTGAATACCAAGTACCAAGAGGGTTTGAAGGCTTAGAAGCTAAATAAATTAAAGAAAATATGTTTCGTCGAAAGTCGACAAGTTGGGAATGTTATAACATGTACTTTTGGGGTGAGACTAGGGTGCTTATCATTATCAGGAGATTATTTTATGAGTTATTTTAGTCGTATGATAGTCTTGTGTTATGTTTTGAAGTCAAGCGAGTTGTGGAACAAAAGTTGGAAAAGGTCATAACAAGTTGCATTCATAAATATGCTGAAAATTAGGTAAAATTTAGCTGAGCTTTTCTACCAATATACTTGGAATTACGAGATGATCCACATATCAAATTGACGATCTACGGGTTTAGTATCTAATGCGTCAAACCGTTTATTCATACGCCATTGGAGTAGTGAGATATTTGCAGTTTGGCGAGATTGTGCAGACTGCATAGGTGACAAATAAGTGTGTCACTAAATCTTTTTGAGCAATACATTTTGTATGATATATGAGGTATTTTTGGGAAATATTATATACCTAATGGAAGGTCTTGGAATGTAGTTTTTAATGCTCTTCTCATACGACATCCTGATAAAAAGACATAAGCGTCGGAAGAAGCGCCAATGCTAGGGTGTTAAGCTAGCACCTCTTTGACTTTTCAAAAGTTGATATATATAGGTTTTATATCGTCTCTCTCTTCATTATTCATAGAACACGACCAGAGAACCCCCATAAAGTTACCCTTAAGCTCTCTACAAGGGTTCTAAAGAATATTGACATCCCGGGTACAAAATCAAGAAGCGATAACATTAGAACGATCACTACGACGTAAGTAGTGCTATAACATTGGAAGGTACTTCATAAATTCATTTTCTAATAGTTAGAACTTACGGGACGGTGATCGGAAGCAGTGAGTTAGATTTATTTAACTTCTAGTGGACTCTTTTGTAGTCCACTCGTGTTGATGTTTTATGGATTTTAAGAGGAGAAAATATGTGGAGAAACCCCACATACTGATGGAATGGTGGGCTGGTCATTTGTCGTTACATTATTTAGGTTGTTTGACACTACTTTGTTTGTCGTTTTATGTATGAAATGATTATTGTGTGTGGGCTATTTTGTGGTATATTATGATGGGATAAGGTTGGAAAATGATGCATACATGTTGTTATTGTTGTGTTCTTGTTGTTGTTCGTATATGGTATTGGAGGAGGGCCAAGTTACAGGGGAGATGCTGCCCAAATTTACGTAAACGAGCTACTATTTTAAGTTGTGAACTTAGCCTTACTCAACACTTATTATGAATCTCCTTATGCTGTGGTAGATTGAGTTGAGTTGTTTGAAGAATGTCTTGGAAGATATTAAGGACTCAACGGAGTTAAGGTATGTTAAGGCTAAACTTTTCTTTTATTTTGGCATGATCCCGTAACTACATGCGTTTGATGACGAGGCATAAAGAGAAGTTCGTTTACCTGAATTTATGTACATTATTCTAGTCTCATAAGCTATAGTATTCCCCCTTGTCGGGACTTTATATTCAGTTAAGTATTGTCTTCTTTCAGTCAAGAGAGCAAAGACACATATATATACAGTATTACAGTATTTCCACTACTATCGAGCTATAATCGGTGGGCAGGCCCCTATTTGGCAACCTCTGATCAGATGGTAATTTATATACCGATCCTACTGTGGCCGAGCGCCTATGAGCAAGTCCATAATGGCTGAGATACACAACCTAGTATGGTCGAGCTCTTATGAGCGAGCCTACTATGGCAGAGCAGTTACACATACCGAGCCTTATAGGGCCGGATATATATTTTACTTATTATATTGAGAGAGATGAGTCAGTATCAGCAGGTAAGCATATCTTCAGATTATCTTTGACTCCCACTTACTTTCAGTTATTATATTATCATCTCAGTCTCAGCTTTCAGTTATTCCTTTTCCTTACATACTCGGTACATTATTTCGTACTGATGTTCCTTTTGTTGGGGACACTACACTTCATGCCTATAGGTCCTGATAAACAGCTGGATAGACCTTCACAGTATACAAAGCCAAACATCAGCTTGGTTGGTAATCTCCACTTTCTCGGAGTTACCAGGTCTATACCTTGGAGTCCATTTTATATATACATATTTGATGGGTAGGTCGAGGCCCTGTAATGACCATTATATAGTTCAGTTATCCCTAGAGGCTTGTAGACGAGTCTTGTATATTTGGTATATCAGTAGATGTTCATGGCGGCCTCATCAGCCTGTACAGTTTTATATATATATATATATATATGAGCTTTTGGGTATGTTTACCCTTCAGATGAGAGAGACGATATTTTTAGATAATTCAAAATATGGCCTCATTGGCCTAAGTTAAGGGTTACCCCTCCAGAGTTCACAGTTACAGAGTGGTACGCTCGGGCCAAATATGGCACCGGGTGCCAGCCACGCCTCCCCAGGTTTGGGGCGTGACAGTATGATTTCTTATGAGATTTCTATGAAGCGTTTTCCTTCTATCTAGTAGAATGTATGTGCTGTAAAAGAGTTTGGATTGCATGAGGAATGTGGCACGACTGTCACAAGGATGATGTATGCATTTGGGCAAATAATTTGGAATGTGTTCTGATTAGTGCTACATGAGCTTATGAGAAATTCAGCTGGGTACAATGTGAGATCATGGTAGTTAAGGAGAGAAGTTATTGTTGATTATCAAGTGATGTGATTGTCGCTTAAGGCCAAGTGGGAGAGTTGATCACATATGATCAGATAATATAAACATTGGTGTTGTAGTTTCTGAACTAAGGTACGCTTATGAATTTGTTAGTATTTGAGGAGGATGACATCGAGGATGATTTGGATAAAGGAATTTGGTGGATGTGTGATGCACTACACTTTATTGATACATAATCTTTTTGGAATGACTTAGGTTTATTACTTCTTGTGAGGATAGTGTGCAGGGATAAATGATTCACTCGATTGCTTAAGGATGAGGTTTCTTGTAACGATCCAATTAGTCGTTATGCGTTCTAGCACCTCATTTCCCAATTGGAGACTTTCCATTGATGGATTTGGTGGTTTAATACTTATTTGCGTGGTTGGAATGGATTTTGTGAGGATTGGAATTAATTTGGAATATTTAGTTCCTGTTTTGAAGCTTTAACTTGTAATAATTGACCAAGGTTTGACTTTTGGGTAAACGGACTCAGAATTGGTTTTAAAGATTCCAATAGGTTCTTATGATGATTTATGACTTGGGCGTATGTTGGGATTTAGTTTTGGAGGTTCTAGAAAGATTTTGTACTATTTGTCGAAAGTTGGCAATTTGAAAAATTTAAAAGTTCATAAGTTTAACCAAGAGTTCACTTTGATATTATTGGACTTCAATTGATGTTCTGAGACTTTGTGTAGGCCTACTGTAACAAACCAAAAAATTTGGAAGTATTTATGTGTAAAGCCCGGTAAAATTTACAAAGAAAATAATGTTTCATGGGTTGAACAATGCACCGGAAAGTAAAGGAAAATTTTAGGTGGAAAAACGCATTTCTGCGGTCCATTATGCGACCGCAGAACCACTCTACGGGCTACATAATGACCGCAGAAGTAAGCAGGAGAAGGCAATTATGAGGTCGACTATGCGACCGCATAACTCTTATGCGGTGCATTATGGGATAGCATAATAGTTATGCAGACCGCATAATGACTACATACACAGATAGATTTTTGATCGCTTTGGTCTGTAATTATGCGACCGATATGCGGTCGCTTATGCGACTGTAGAACCTGCTCCGTAGATCCATTTTTGGGTTCTTACAACCTGACCCTACTTTGTTAAATACACGCAAATGGTCATTTTTGAGCAAACATTCTGATGTTTAAGAGAAAAGGGAGAGTGTTTTAGAGACAGAAGAAACCCTAGGCTAATTATTCATTAAGTCTTGCTCAAATCTTGGAAGATTAACAAGGAAAACCCACAAGTTCTTCATCAAAGAGGTAAGGTTCCATACCCTAGTTTTCAATTTCGAATTTCGGTAGATGATGGTTAATTAGGAGTATGATTCATGGGTATGAGATTATTATTTATATATACATGTACCAATAAGAATTGTGGGAAGATTGTTGAGCCGAAATAAGTAAGGATTGGGTTGTGGAGTGAAGGAAATATTAGAAGAACCTTGTTGTTAAATTTGTACACCTAGTGTCTGATAAAATACTCAAATGAGCTGAGACCATGAATATCTTCCTAATTATTGTTGAATCTTGATATGTCTCAAAATAGACCGGGACTGCTAAGAATTCTGGATCATTCTAGAGTTAAGGAAGCTCGATTAAGGTATATTAGCTAAACATTCTCTCTTGGAATTGAATTCCATAATGTTTCCGTAAGTTTCAAAGTTTGGGTTGCGTATTAAAAGGTTATGGCTTTGAGTCGTGTTTCAATGAATGATAGTATGCCAAATTGTGTGAGAAAATGTCAACATTCTTAAGACTCTTAATTGCTCATATGTGTACCTAAAGTCTTGATTTGGAAATGTCTTATTGTTGATAATCTATAAAGATAGTTGGAAGTGAAATAAGTTAATTGGGGATATAGAGTGTGGCCAACGTGCTAAGAATTTAAGTTATGATTGTGTCTAGTAGTGCATGTGATTTGAGAAGACGCGATAAAGAATATGAAATGAGCCTCGACTCAATTGTTTAAAAATGACTTCGAAGATAGAATTACCTAAAAGCTTTTGTACTCAATTCATGCCCATTAGTGGTTTCTTTAACTAATGCTTTGCTTTATAAATATATATAGTGTGATTCAAGTTCTATATACTAATGTGTTGAACTGGTACATTATCATTGCTAGGGAAGAGCATTGTAAGAATAAATGGTGTATTGATTGTTTATGATTTTCATGTGTGTTTCTATTGTTAGATGGTATGCCTCATTCTTTGGGAAGAAACCATTTGTGTTTGAAGTTTCCATTTCAAATGGATTTGAAGTATATGATTTCTGACATATCCTATATGTTGATACTTGATGGTGATCTTTGAATTTGAAAGAGGTGAAAGTGTGGAATATGAAATACGGTCATTGTACCAGGAATAAAGAATCTTGTGAATGGCCTAATGAGCCAAGGAAATACTGTCGTTGTGAATGACTAGGAATACTAATGAGAATTTATACAATGTGAAAGATGTTGAGGTGAGTACAATTGTATTTATGATATTTCTGGTTGCAAATCAAATCAAAAATATTTTTGGGAGCATCATTAGCAAAATCGAGGAAGGATGGGTCACAAGGCCCACACCTTAAACTACACGTGCCGGTGTAGGGGTGGATTGTGATTATTCCCCTTATTTGGGATAAAATTGGAACCTTTGAGAAATTGTGATATTATTTCCCTTAATTGGGATGAAACTGAAACCTTTGTGGATTGGAAAAGTCAACCCGGACGACATATGTGGGAAGGCGTCCTGGCTAATCGGGTGGAGATCAGACGCCATATTGCGCATATGGTGGTACTACTCTTGGTAACAACTTTCTTTCGCATCACTTGTCAAACTACATTATTTGTGGGGAGATGGCCTAGTCGATCGGGCGTGATTGGACTCCGTGCTAACAAAGACAGTGGTATATCGGTGCTAATGATCTCCCAACCAAAACTTTATATGAAGTTCGTGTTTTGAAAATTATTATGTTTTAACTGAACATTTGGATATTGTTGATTATGACTTGTTGTTTCTATGTGTTACCTTTACTTATGTGGGCATTCTATTTTGAAAGATGACTGTTAGATATGCATACTAGTGCTATTCGATAGTAGTCCCTTTTGCCGGGGGCGCTGCATCTTTAATGGATGCAGGTGGTTCAACAGCAAACGACATTGATCAGTGATAGCAGTGCACTCTTTTCAGCTGATTTGGTGATCCCCACTTCATTTCGGGGTCATGTATCTTTTGTTTCTCATGTACTGTGTTTTGAAGTATAGCCGAGGCCTTGTTGCTGGCATTTCCATATTACTCTTCTATTGTATTTAGAGGCTCCGTAGACAGGCTGTGGGTTGTGGTTGATGTTGGGAATTGAACTAGAAATGTTGATACTTGGAAATCATGTTTTTCATTAATTCTATAAACTCGTAATGTTTTGGAAATTATGAATGAAACTGCTAATGGGAATGAAAAGGAAGTTGTTAATAAAATCTTTTCAGTGAATGATTAATGGAGTGCATATCCTCTTTATTCATGGATGAGTTTGGGTAGTAGGAAATCTAATAGGCTTGCTCGACCGAGTTCTCTCAGTTGATCACCGGTCGCGCTCCCCGAGTTTGGGGCATGACACTTGCACTGTTGAATTGAACTTGTGTTGAAAGTTTGGAAGTAATACGAAGCGTCTAAGTGTGATTTTGACACTCTTTTGAAAGAAAGAAGAATTAAGAACTTAAGAGAAATTCTATTTGATTTGAGCCTCAAATTCAATGTTGTGATGTTCCCATAGGTATTGTGAGCCTTTGTAAAAGTCCATATACATTATTTAGACATGTAATAATGATTGGACGGGGTCTCGAGATGCTCAGATGGGTTTTGTATGTGTTTTTAACGTATTTGGTATTTTGCTGTTGTTTTGAGCACAAGCATGTAATGATCTAAAGGTTCATTTTCAGTTCTAGAGATCAGAATTCAATTTTAAGACTTTCGGGAGTTTGATAATAGTTTATAGGACTGATCTGGAATGTTTGGTTTTATTCAAGTAAGTCTCGTTCGGGTTTTTAACGTAAAGAGTGGGTTAAATTTTTAACGAGTAGAGTTGGTATCACATTGAGCAAATGAGCTCCGAATTGAGTATCAACTGAAAGACTAGGTTTGTATATTTCGTATGAGGGACTCATCGGAACAAGAATCGTGAAATTTTGATTTCGTATGAGGGAGTTAGATTCTTTTTAGTGAAAATCGTGGCTTGTTTAAGCAGGTTCTGGTGCACACTTGTAGAGACCAGATTTGGTACTTTAAGTGACAAGAAATGGGCTTTTAGCGACCATATTGGAAATTTATTTTTAGAATCTCATTTCACCATTTTTGGAGTTGTGGAACTCTGATTGAGGCGATATTTGAAGAGGAATTCACTCCAAACTCATGGGTAAATATTTTTACTTTATATTTGATTATATATCTTGATTTCCCATGGATTTGTACACCAAAAATATTGAATTTTAAAGTAAATTTGGAGATTTTTTACTACACTTTAAGAGAGTGTATTTTGGGAATTTGAGTACCGATTTGGACTCTGTTTTGGAAACTAATTATATATTTGGACTCGACATATTATGGATAATCGAATTTTGGTATTGGTTTTGGATTTCGGGTACGTGACCCAAGGTTAACTTTTATTGACTTTTGGGAATTTCTTCAAAGATAGAAGGTTTATAGATTGGGATCACTTCCGATGTCTTTGTTGACTTCCTTGGATGATATTTGGCTTGGAGGGCTAGATCGAGGTTTTGATGCGATTCCAAGTTGAAAACTATCCCGGATGAGGTAAGTATCTTGCCTAAGATTGGATTGAGTGTATTTTTCTGTTCACTATGATATTTGTTATATGTTGGGGGTGACGTATATGGGAGGTGACGAGCGTATATGCGTGCATCGTGGTTATTAATGTGTCGGGTAGATATTAGGCTATCATATGCCTTTTTTTGATATCATGCGTATATCGTATTTCGGGAAAAATGATTTTCAAAACTAAATGTAAGGCTCCCGTGGTGATACAACGGAAGATTGTGACTGATATTCTGAAATGAGAATACGAGACGGTACCTCAGACGTGATTCTTGTTGTTATGTTTCATTTACATCACGTATGTTTTCCTATATCGTTTCCTTGGTGTTCTTATTTTGTGTTCCTCCCTTGATGCCTTTATTGCCTCAATTTCAGTATAGCTTATATTATTGTATTTCTTTATTCTATCATTTCCCGGTTTCCTTTATTGTACTGTACCATACCTATTCAGCTTAATAATTTATTCCAGTAGGTGTCTTCACCTGACCTCGTCACTCCTCTACCGAGATTAGGCTTGATACTTACTGGGTACCATTGTGGTGTACTCATACTACGCTTCTGCATATTGTTTTAAGCAGATCCAGGTACTTCATACCAGGCTAGGCATCCGTGAGTTGATCTATGGATCGGAGACTTTGTCCATTTATCTTTTCTATTGTTTACTCTTTATTTAGAAAGTGATGTATTAGGGATTGGTTCAGAATATTCGTGTAGAGCTTATGACTGAGTCTCACAAGATTTTGGGCGTTATTGTTAGCTGTGTTGTGGAATTATATCCAGATCATTCAGCACTTCCAACTTCTAGTGGTACTCCAGCTACTCCCAGGTGTTGACGGCCAATTTTGACCCTCTCTTTGAAAATTAATATACTTATACTTAATAATTTACAATAAATATTTTGAAAGTATCTTCTATCAATAAACACATATTTCTACAAATTAATTAAGCATTACCTTTGAAATTAACCACTTAGCGTTAGTATTATGTAATTACAATTATACTTGTTATTTTTAGATTATTAAAATAACTTTTATATACGTCACATAAGCCTTATAATTAATTTTATGAATTACTCCTTAATTTATAGTTTATTAGACTACTATGTTAATAATTCCAAATTAATGCGAAAAAATGAAATATTTTTTTTGGTTTTGATTTCGGGTGAGTTTCAGAATGAAATGGGACGCATAGTCCCTACGTTGGAGGTTTAAGTTGAAAGAGTTGACCGTAGTTTGGCTTTTGTGTAGAAAAATCCAGCATGGAGTTTTGATTGTTCCAATAGCTCCCTATAATGATTTTGGATTTAGGCGCGTGCCGAATATTGATTTAGAGGTTCGTAGGTCGTTTCGGCTTGAATTGGTGAAAGTTAGAAAGTTGAAGGTTTTAAAGGTTGAAAAGTTTGACCGGGAGTTGACTTCATTGATATCGGGGTCGGAGTTCCAATCTCGGAAGTTGGAATAGGTCTGTCATTTCATTTATGACTTGTGCGCAAAATTTGAGCTCAATCAAAATTATTTTGGTATGATTGGGCGTTAGTTTTGGAAGTTGGATGTTCATAGTTTCTATAGTCTTGAATTGGGTTGAGATTCATAGAATCGATGTTGTTTGATGTGATTTTAGGCTGCGGGGGTCTCGGTTGTGAGTCGGATTGAAATCAGATCATTTTTGGACTTAATTGATTTGCTGAAGCTGCTGGTTTTCTGTTCTGGTTTCCTTCTACGCATTCGCGAAGGTTCTCCCGCGATCAAGTAGAGTCTTCAGGGATTGCTGGGATTTTTCTCTTCACATTTGCAAAGGCAAGAGTGTGATCGCGAAGTTTGCTAATCTTGGTCATTGCGAATGCGTGAGGTATATCGTGTTCGCGTATATGGAAGGTGAGGCTAGGGCTGAGGCACGCTTTGTTCATCACGTTCACGTAGCCAGGGACATGGTCGCGTAGGTGGAGGAAGCTGGTCATCGCATTCGCGACTGGCTTCACGCGATCGCGAAGAAGGTTCTTTAAGTTTGGGGAGAATTGTTCTATATGGTCGCGTGTCTTTGTCCGCGATTGCGATGGAGGATGACTGGGCAACAATATTAAAATTTCAAAACTAGGGTTTTATCTCATTTTTTTTAAATCTTTTGGACCTAAAGAGCTCAGGTAGTGGCGATATTTTAAGAGAGTTTCAAGGAAAGCATCACTCGGATTTAGCAATTATACATGAATCCATCGTTATTTTTGTCATTTAATTTGTTATTTGGGTTGGAAAATATGGGGAAAGATTGTGAAACCTTTTTCATCTTTCCATTGACTTTCAGTATCATTCTGTCATATATACTTGTTCAGTTTTCTTATTTATTCCAGTAGGTGTCTTGACCTGGCCTTGTTACTATATTGAGATTAGGCTTGATACTTACTAGATACCATTGTGGTGTACTCATACTATGCTTCTGCAAATTTTGTGCAGATCCAGGTTCTTCATACCTGTCCAGGCACCAGTGAGTCGAGTTTGGATCGGAGACTTCAAAGTATACCTACCAGCGCTCGTAGGCCTCGAAGTCACCCTCTATCTGGTTCTATTTCATATTCCTTTTTTTATAGATACTTTTGGATAGGGATGCTCAGTATACTCTTGTAGAGCTTGTGACTTGGCATCACCGGATTTTGGGAGTTTTGTTCTGTTGAGTTGCGGAGTTCTTTTATGATAGTTGTTGAGTTATTTGAAAGTTTTTATTATTTTATCAGTTAAATTCTGCATGTATGTTAGGCTTACCTAGTCTTAGGGACTAGGTGCCATCACGACATCCTACAGAGAGTTGGGTCCTGACAAGTTAGTATCAGAGCCCTAGGTTCGTAGGTGTTCGAGTCATAAGCAGGTTTAGTAGAGTCTCGCGGTTTGGTACAGAGAAGTCTGTACTTATATTCGAGAGGCTATGGAACTATTAGAAAAAACTTCACTTCCTTCATTCCTTATCCTACAAATTTGTTGACTTAGAATTCTGAAACACTGTCTTCTATTCTATCATAGATGGTGAGGACACGCATCGCTGGATCCGACAATCAGACACCCACGCCCCTGCAAGAGCCACGAGTGGACGGGGCCTGGGCGGAGGTTGAAGAGGGGCACGTGGTGCAGCCAGAGCACCTGCCCGAGCTGCAACAGAGTAGCCACTAGTAGCTCCAGTTAGGGGGTAGGCACCGGAGGTGCCTGTTGCTACCCCTGCACTCCAGGACACCCTCACTCAGTTCTTAAGCTTGTTTGGTACTCTAGCTCAGGCGGGGCTGATTCCACTTGCACCAGCCACATGTCAGGCTGGGGGAGCATAACAGACTCCCGCGGCCCATACCCCAGAGCAGCGGGTCCATGTTGACCAGGTCCCAGAGGTTATAATAGTGTAGCTGGTTGTCCCAGTTCAGCCCGAGGTTAGGGCAGCAACATCTGAGGAGGAGGAGCTCAGGCTCGAGAGGTACAAGAAGTACCATCCTCCTACTTTTAGCGGCCTAGCTACAGAGTACACACAAGGCTTTCTGGATAAGTGCCAATGTATTCTCTGTACCATAGGTATAGTGGAGATGAGCGGGGTTGCTTTCACAACTTTCCAGCTGTCGGGACTAGCATACTACTGGTCGCGGGCTTATGAGGAGGGTAGCTCTACTGAGGCAACTTCACTCACCTGGGCCTAGTTTTCAGAGATGTTCCTAAGAGAGTTTTTTCCCCAGAGCCTTCGGGATGGATGTCATGCGGAGTTTGAGCAATTTCGCCAAGGTGCTATGACCGTGTCAGAGTTTGCTGTCAGGTTCAGCGAGTTGTCCAGGCATGCACCTGCCTTAGTTTCCACAGTCCCAGAGTGAGTCCGTTGATTTATCGAGGGGCTCAACTATGGTATTAGTTTCAGCATGGCTCAAGAGTTGGAGACCGATACCCTATATCAGCCAGGTGGTAGAGATTGCACAGAGATTGGAGGGTATGCGGGGCCAGGAGAGAGAGGACAAGGAGGCCAAGAGGCCTCGAGATTCTAGCACATATAGTCGTGCCCGTGCCCCAGTTGCAGCCCATCATGATAGAGGCTATGCGAGCCATCCAATTTATTAAGCACTTGTAGTTTCCAGTAATATCCCGGCTACTCCGAGGTCTATGGTTGACCTTTATGCACCGCCACTGTCTAGTGCACCACATGCACGAGGTGCTTTCAGCGGTCCGACCAACTGACTAGGCCTGAGCTAGTCTCCGCAGCCACATCCTCTAAGAGCTTGTTTTGAGTGTGGTGATACTCTTCATATGGTGAGTGACTGCCCCAGACTTAGGAGGGGTGCACCTCCACGGACCACTCAAGCTCCACGTATTCCACAGGCCCCTTAGACTTCTCAGGCCATGGTTACTACACTAGTTGCCACTCCACCTACCCAGCCAGCTAAGGGTGGAGGTCAGGCAGGGAGGGTCGCCCTAGAGGGAGAGGCCAGGATAGATGTTATGCTCTTCCGAGTAGGAAAAAGGTGGTTGCATCAGACTCAGTTATCACAGGTATTATTCCGATTTGTCAAAGAGATGCATCAGTCTTATTTGATCTAGGCTCCACTTATTCATATGTATCATCTTACTTTTCTCCATATTTGGGAATATCATGTGATTCTTTAAGTTCTCCTGTCTATATGTCCAAGCTTGTGGGAGGTTCCATTATTGGTGATCGTGTGTATCGCTTCTGTTTAGTTGTTCTTGGTGAATTTGAGACTAGAGTCGATCTATTGTTGCTCATTATGGTAGACTTTGATGTTATTTTGGGCATGGACTGGTTGTCATCCTATCTTGCTATTCTTGATTGTCACGCCAATACGGTGATGCTGGCTATGCTAAGTTTACCGTGGTTGGAGTGAAGGGGTACTTTGGATTATGTTCCTAGCAGGGTGGTGTCTTTCCTTAAGGCACAGTAGATGGTTGGGAAGGGTGTGTTACATATCTATCATTTTGTGATAGATATCAGTGTTGATGCTCCTACCGTTGATTTAGTTCTAGTAGTGAGGGATTATCCAGATGTATTTCCGGTGGATCTTCCGGGCACCCAGCCCATTTCTATTCTACCATATCGAATGGCCTCTGAGTAGTTAAAGGAGTTAAAGGAACAGTCACAAGAGTTACTTGACAAGGGTTTCATTTGACCTAGTGTGTTACCTTGGGGTGCTCCTGTCTTGTTTGTAAAGAAGAAGAATGGCTCTATGCGCATGTGTATCGATTATCGGCAGTTGAACAAGGTTATAGTGAAGAACAGATATCCATTTCAACATATTGGTGACCTATTTTATCAGCTACACGGTGACAGAGTGTTTTCAAAGATTGATTTGCGTTAAGGCTATCATCAGTTGAAGATCTGGGATCCCGATATTTCGAAGACTGATCTTAGGACTAAGTATGGTCACTACGAGTTCCTCGTGATGTCATTCAGGCTGACTAATGCCCCAACATCATTCATGCACTTGATGAACATTGTATTTTAACCCTATCTTGACTCATTCGTCATTTTGTATATTGACGACATCTTGGTGTACTCTCGGAGCCGGCATTCTGGCTTGATTCGGTGGTATTTTTAAGTCATGTAGTGTCGAGTGAGGGGATCAAGGTAGATCCGAAGAAGATTGAGGTAGTGCAGAGTTGGCCTAGACCGTCGTTGGCTACTGATATTCGGAGTTTTCATGGCTTGGTGGGGTATTATCGTTGTTTCATAGAGGATTTCTCATCTATTGCTGCACGTATGACTAGATTGACCCAGAAGGGTGCTCCATTCAGATGGACCGATGACTTTGAGGAGAGCTTTCAAAAGCTCAAGATTGCTTTGACTACAGTATTGGTGTTGCCCACATGTTCGGGGTCCAACACGGTGTACTGTGATGTGTCACGTATTGGCCTCGGCGCGGTGTTGATGCAAGACGATGGGGTGATTGCCTACACATTTAGGCAGCTAAAGGTGCACTAGAAGAATTATCCTATCCATGACTTGGAATTAGCAGCTTTTGTTCATGCCTTGATGATTTGGCGACACTATTTGTATGGTGTCCCTTGCGAGGTCTATACCGACCGCAGGAGTCTGCAACATTTGTTGAAATAGAAGGATCTTAAATTACAGTAGTGGAGATGGTTCGAGTTGCTTTAGGACTATGATACCACCATTTTATATCATCCCGGGAAGGCCAATATTGTGGTCGTTGCCTTATCGAAAGTCGGAGAGCTTGGGAAGCTTAGCATATCTACTGACAACGGAGAGGCCATTAGTATTGGGTGTTCAGGCCTTGGCCAACAAGTTTGTTAGATTGGATGTTTCAGGGCCGAGTCGAGTTCTGGCTTGCGTGGTTTCTCGGTCTTCTCTATATCACCGTATCAAAGAGGGTCAGTATGATAACCCCTATTTGCTTGTCCTCAAGGACACGATTCAGCACGGCGATGCCAAGGAGGTTACTATTAGGGATGACGGTGTGTTACGGATGCATAGCCGGCTATGTGTGCTAAATATGGATGGTTTGTGTGAGTTGATTCTTCAGGAGGCCCATAGTTTGTGGTACTCCATTCATCAGGATGGTGCTAAGATGTATTAGGACTTGAGATAACATTATTGGTTGAGGAGGGTGAAGAAAGACATAGTGGAGTATGCAGCTCGGTGTCTAAATTTTCAGTAAGTGAAGTACAAGCATCAGCGACCTGGTGGCTTGTTTCAGAGGCTTGAGATTCCCGAGTGGAAATGGGAGCGAGTTACCATAGATTTCATTGTTGGGCTCCCACAGACTCAGAAGATGTTTGACACAATATGGGTGATTGTGGATAGGTTAAGCAAGTCGGCTCATTTCATTCCGGTAGTGACTACTTATTCTTCAGAGCAGATGGCTTAGGTCTACATTCTCGAGATTGTCTGACTTCATGGTGTGCCAATATCTATCATCTCTGACCGAGGTACGTAGTTTACATTGTGCTTCTGGAAAGTTGTACAGCTTGAGTTGGGCACACAGGTTGATTTAAATACAATATTCCACACTCAGACGGACGGGCTGTCCGAGCGCACTATTCAGATATTGGAGGATATGCTTCACGCCTGTGCTATGGTTTTGGGGGGATCTTGGGATCAGTTCTTGCCGCTTGCAGAGTTTTCCAACAATAACAACTACCATTTGAGTATTCAGATGTCTACATATAAGGTCTTGTATGTGAGGCGGTGTCGGTCTCTGGTGGGTTGGTTTAAGCCGGGTGAGGTGAGGCTATTAGGTACTGACTTGGTTCAAGATGCTTCGAAAAAGGTTAAGTTGATTCAGGATCGTCTTCGTGGAGCACAATCCAAACAGAAGGGTTATGCAGATAGGAAGATTCGCGATGTTGTATTCGTGGTTGGAGAGCGGGTCTTGCTGTGGGTTTTGCCCATGAAGGGTGTTATGAGGTTCGTGAAGAAGGGAAAGTTGAGCCATAGGTATATCAGACCTTTTGAGATTCTTGAGAGGATTAGGGAGGTGGCATACAAGCTTACATTACCATCTAGTCTAGCTGCAGTTCATCCGGTATTCCATGTTTCTATGCCCCGAAAGTATCACGGTGATCAGTCCTACGTGTTGGATTTCAGCTCAGTCCAGTTGGACAAGGATATGTCTTATATTGAGGAGCCGCCGGCCATTTTGGACAGGCAGTTCCGAAAGTAAAGGTCAAAGAGGAGGCGTCTTTCCATTGTCTTTCATTATCATTCTGTCATATATACCTGTTCAGTTTTCTTATTTATTCTAGTCGGTGTCTTGACCTAGCCTCGTTACTACTCTACCGAGGTTAGGCTTGATACTTACTGGTACCATTATGGTGTACTCTTACTGCGCTTCTGCAAATTTTGTGCAGATCCAGGTTCTTCATAACAGCCCTGGCACCGGTGAGTCGATTTTGGATCGGAGACTTCAAGGTATATCTTCCGGTGCTCGTAGGCCTTAAAGTCACCCTCTATCTAGATTTATTTTATTATCCTTCTTTTTATAGATACTGTTGTATATGGATGTTCAATGTACTCTTGTAGAGCTTCTGAATTTGCATCACCGGATTTTGGGAATTTTGTTTTGTTGAGTTGCAGAGATCTTTTATGATTGTTGTTGAGTTATTTGAAAGTTTTTATCATTTTCTCAGTTAAATTCTGCACGTATGTTAGGCTTTCCTAGTCTTAGGGACTAGGTGCCATCACGACATCCTACAGAGGGGGTCGTGACAATTAGTTGAGGCCATCAATGAATCTCCTAATCTTCTCCCTCTCAGTGGGAACCAACCATATTGCATGAAGTGCCAAATCTGAAAATCTCATCTCGTACTGGATTACAGTCATACCCTTCTGGCATAGCTTCTCAAACTCCCTGCTCAACTCCTCTCTGCGAGCCTGTGGGACAAAATTCTCTAAGAAGAGAACTGAGAATGGATGCCAGGTAAGTGCTGTTGTGCCAGCTTGCCTGCCTGACTCATAGGTCTTCCACCATCTGCAGGTTGCCCCTATCAGCTAAAAAGTAGTAAAGGCAACTCCACTAGTGTCCACAATACCCGTTGTGCGAAGAATTCGATGACACCGATCCAAAAAACTATAAGCATCCTTTGACTCTCCCCCGTTGAACTCGGGAGGATCAAGCCTCTTAAATGGCTCCAACCTCTTTTTCTCCTCATTGAACATATGTGGACCAACCTCAGCCCAAGCAGCAAAACCTGGCTGAACTGGTAACACCCCTGGTGTCTGATAACCTTGAGCTACCTGCTCTAGTGTATGGGCAACGGGAGTCAAGTCTCCTCCCCCAGCCTTTGAGGTAGCAGGTGCAACTGGTATCATACCCGCTTGAGCCAAGCTATGCACACACTCGAGATCTGTGCCAAGGCCTCCTAAACACTAGGTATGACAATAAGTACAGTTGGTATCAGAGCTGGTCCCGCCGGCTCAATAGTATCTGAAACCCGCTCCTTCACTAGAGTGACTAGTGGCTCCACAGGTGCTACCCTACCTGTAGTGCGAGCCCCATCTCGGCCTCTACCTTGACCCCAGCCTCTCGCGGCCCTGACTGGTGGTACTGGTGCCTACCTACCCGATCCGGCTAAACGTGTCCTCACCATCTATGAGAGAATAAAAGAGTAAATGTTCAGACTTCGAAAATAATATATTCGCACCACATGTATGCAATAAAGTGAAGTTTACCTGACAGTTCAGTAGTTTCACGAAGATAAGTACATACGCCTCCTTACTGATCCACAAGACTCTACTAAACTTGCTCATGACCCATAGAACCTATAAACCTAGGGCTCTGATACCAACTTGTCACGATCCAAAACCACTAACCGATCGTGATGGTGCCTAACTCATTTTATAGGTAAGCCAAACATAATAAAAGCAATATATAAATACTGAACTATGTATATGGACTTGTTGGCATGTTCAGACGGGGTCCCAAGAGGCTCGAGTGAGTTTCTGGGTGGATTCAGATCATTTTGAGCCCCTTTAGGGTTGCTAGTTTTTTTTGCGTTCATGCATGCATCGCAATCGTGATGGGTTGCACGCGATCGCATAGTAGATATTGTGGAAGATGGGTTTTTGTCTTCGCGTTCACGAGTATGATACAAAATCGCGAAAGGCAGAGGAGTTGGTCTATGCATTTGCATGCGTACAGGATGAGACTGGCTGGAGTTGTTGTATACATTTGCGGATTGTGTAGTGCTTTCGCAGTTGAGGCATGGCAGGAGAGATATGTGTTCATGTAGGGGGAGGTTGCAGCCTCAGAGGCTTAATTGGGCAGCAACATTTTTTGTGCTTCGCGGTCGCGAAGCTATGGACCGAGATCGCAAAGTGTTTACCTGGAGTAGCTCTTTAAGTTGCCAATTTCCGGAATTTACACATTATTTCATATTTTGAGCCCTAGACTTCAAGAAGAGAATATTTTGAAGAGAAATTTTTACTACTACATTGGAGGTAAGCGATTCTCGCGTGGATTAGGCTTTATATCTTTATTACCCATGGATTCCCACACCTAAAACTTGGGATTTTGAAAGGAAATTTGGGATTTTTGCTTACACTTTAAGAGAGTGAATTTTGGGGTTTGACCATCAATTTGGACCCGAATTTGGAAATTAATTATATATTTGGATTCGGCAGGTTATGGGTTATCAGATTGTTGTATTCTTTTGGAATTTTGGGTACGCGGGCGTGAGTTGACTTTTGGGAATTTTATCAAAGATCAAATCTTTATGGATTGGGATCGATTCGTATGTCATTGTGGATTTCCTTGGAGAATGTTTGGTTTGCATTTGGGCGGTTGGAGATCTAGATCGAGGTTATTACGTGATTTGAGGTTGAAGACTAGCCCAGATGAGGTAAATAACTTGTCAAAACTTGGATTTGAGGGTAATTTCGCGTTGGATATGGTATCTGTTGACGTATATGTAAGGTGACATGCGTATAAGCGTGCACCATAATTTATCATGATCCGGGTAGTTTTTAGGCTATTATATCCATGTTTTACTATCATGCTTCTTTGATATCATGTTTTCTCCATTTGTATGACTACGTGAGATATTATTCATGTTAAAAACCATGTCTAGGCTATTTGCTTAATTATTTGAGACATGATAGGTCTACTTTTGCTATGTTGATCTTTTTGTCTTAATCCTAGTCATACTGTTCAGTCATGATAATTATATCTACATGTTATATCTTCGTCTATGTGTACTTTTGATATGTTATCTAACATATTATTGGTGTCCTTGTATGTGACACGAACTTGAGCTAAATTTGTGGTACATTGTTATATTTCGTATGGTATATTGGATTATGGTTCAGTGAGATATGGGCATATGGAGACTTAAGCGGATTAATGACTGATCTTGGGCCATAAAGCCTTGTTGGTATTGATGTTGAGGTGACGCGTACGCCAGGGCCCACATTGGCCTAAGTGGTACTGATTATGGGGTGACGTGTGCTCCAGGCCCCATGTTGAGCTATATGATATTGATTATTGACTTAGATCCGATCACCGCTTGGGCAAGGACCCGCCCCTCCGGAGTCAGGAATTAATCGTCGGCATAGGCACATGGTCATATATGTGCTTGAGTGAGGGACTTATGTCAGGAACTTGTATAGTGATGAGCATGTGTATGTGTGTACGTGAGGGTCCATGGGCTTTGAGCCAGGCACCGTGAGAGTGCTTAGAGTATATTTCAGGGGCATAGTTCCAGGCACTATGAATATGCTGAGAGTTTTTTATACTTGATTATTTAACTGTAAAAACATGTTGAACTGGCATGTATGACTAACATGCAGGCGTGGAGCTGTATTAACCTTCACGGTAGTAGGCATTTGGTAATTGTACTTGAGGATTAGAGTTTGATATAAAAGTTTTACCCTGTTAAATACATGTCTACGTGAATTCTATGGAAGTTGGTGCCTTGATTGTTATATCTGAAAAGCATGCCTATTTTTCCTCTTATTATGTTAAGTTGAGCCTAATATCATTTGAGTTGTTCTCTATCATATGCTATTATGCTACTGCTATTATTATTGTTAGATATGAAAAGTGAGCATCGGACCTTGCCTAGCTCGTCATTGCTTTCAGCCAAAGTTAGGCTTATTACCTATTGAGTATATGGTGTCGGTTGTACTCATACTACACTCTACTTTGCATGTGCAAATACAGGTATTGCTGATCATTGTAGTTGCCCGTGAGCCGGATCCGGATTAGTGGGAATTCTCGAGGTAGCGCTATTGTTCTGTTCATAGGCCTTGAAGTCCCTCCTTATTTTTGTTAACACAATTTAGTCTTTCAGTCAGTATTGTACTCGATTCTGACCTTCTATTTACTTATTGTTTAGAGCTCATGCACTCAATGCTACTAGGTCGTAGGATGGTCTATTTGTATTGCGACTATTTACTATCATTATTTCCATTGTGGAGATCATTTGATGTTGCTATTTAAGTTTGTTTTCGCTTATTGATTGATGGCTTGCCTAGCAAGTGGTGTTAGATGCCCTCACGCTTACGGTCGGAGTTTTGGATCATGACATCGCGATCGTAATGCACACTTTGTTGTCAGGGGTAGTTTAGGAATAAAGCATATGCTTGATGAAAAGCGTATACGCGGGTACCATGTGCTTTTCTTATCGGAGTATCTTAGGTAGTTCATGCTTTATATTCTATATGTGATCTCTTCGTATTGCGTGGCTTTTTTAGCATCTTTTCTATGTTAGTATCATGTTATAGGAATTGCTTCACGTTTAACGTGATAGATTGCTTGTATGTAGGATTACATACTTTATTGATAGTCGTGTATTTTACATATGCATATTCATCTACATATGAGATACACACTTTATTGTGATTATGGCACAATTAGATTGGTTTGTAGTTTTGTTATGGTTATTATAAGTTAAGATTATTTTGTGCGATTTTATCATGATTATAGCATGTTAATTGGTCGTGTTGTTATATGTGGATTAGAATCTATCCATCTATAGTCACTAAATGTCGAAACCAATAGTGTGCGTGCATGTTATTTAGATACTTGAAAAGTATCGATTTGATGTAAAAATTTAGTCTTTATTATGCATAAACAATATTGACTCATGTTGATGCATTTTACATAAGTTCTACTTGTTGCATATCCTTATATCGTTATTTACATGTTCATACTGTGCATAGCTTTTCTTAGTATTTTTATGCCTCCTTTTTGTTATTGTGTATATTTATGAACTGCACATGTTATTTAAGATGAGTATATTTTGCGAAAACCTCATCACCAATTAAGTACGGTCTTGGTGTACTTATACTATGCTTTTGTATATTTTTATCTAGATACTAAGCCCAATACTATTGGTGTTCGGGAGCCTACCTTTGGAGCTTGATTGGAGACTTGAGGTGAGATGTTTTGCTTGTAATGATCCAACCGGTCGTTTTGAGTTGTAACCTTTAATTTTGTGGTTTGAGACCTCGAGTATGTTATTTGATGTTTTATGACTTGCGAAAATAGTTGGTTATTATTTCGAGAGGTTCGAGAGTGTTTTGGAATCAAGTTTTGATGGTTCTGGTATGTTCTTATGATAATTTGGAATTGTACGTATCTGTGGATTATACTTTGGATATTCCAAGAAGGATTCAACACTATTTGTCGAAAGTTGGCAAATTTGGAGAACTTGAGAGTTTGTAAGTTTGACCAAGAATTGACTTTGATATTATTGGGCTATGGTTGGTGTTCCTAAATATTGGAGAGGTCTACATAATTGAATTGAACTTTTATGCAAAGTTTGGAAGAATGAAGATTTTAGAACTTAAGAGAAATTCTATTCAATTTGATCCTCGATTATTTGTTGAGACGGTTCCATGGGTGTTTTGAAACTTTCGACAAGCATATATAGGGTATTTGAAGTTGTGGCAAGGATTGGATGGATGTTTTAGGGGCTCAGGTGAATTTCGGCGTATTTGGAGCAAGTTCTAGAAGAATTGATTTGTTGAAACCGAGCATTTCTACAGATGGCTTAACTTAAAATAAGCATTTCTCCCAATAAATAAATCATTTTGGGATGACACTTTAATGGGATTGTAGCCCATTAATTCTAGTTTCTGATGGTCCAAACCGCTCGTCCACCCGACAATTGTACAAGGAGTAATTGCAATTTTACTGAAGGGTATCATCGTAGTCTTGAGTGTTGGGTAATTCTGTGACGGATCTACAGTTCACATTCCATTTTTGCGGCCTGCAGCCCTATTTTACGGGCACTTGGGCACATTTTTTACAACAACTTTCTAGAGCTATTGTAGGCCGAGTTTTATGATTTTTATTTCATTTTCTTACTTCTGGAGCTCATTTTGAGAGGTTTGAGGCTAGGGTTTAACCTATAAGCTTTGGGTAAGTGATTCTAACATAAATCTATAGCTTACACATGGATTTATCACCAGATTTAATATCAAAACATGAATTTGAATAAGAGAAATTAGGGTTTTTGAGACCTAGAGCTAGAATCACCCAAATTAAGTTTTGAGTATCCAAATGGATTAAAAATGGTAATCTACGCACATATTTGGTCTCATGGAGGAATGGGTCACCATAATTTGGTATTGGCCCGTTTTGACTTTTTGGGATTCGTCAAAGATCAAAGCTTTATTGATTGGGATCGTTTACTTTAGAATTATTTGACATCGCTGAATGATATTTGGCTAGTTTTAGACTATTAGAGGTCAAGAACAAGGGGAAAATGCAATTTTGGATTGAAAACTAGGTCAGATAAGGTAAGTATCTTGCTTAGCCCCGACATCAAGGAATATCTTTCTAAAACAATTATTTTGGGGTAACGTATATGCTAGTTGACGATCAAATATTAAGTTACCGAGGTTATAACATGTTCTAGGTAGATTCTAGGTTTCATTGTGCCTTGATTGTATGTATATTCTTCTCTACTCATGCTCTTGTTTATTTGTGTGACTACGTGGCACAATTATTCATGCTTATTGATTATGTTTTGTCTTATGACATCTTATTTGGGTTCGATGAGCACTTCTTGAGATTTATTGATATACTTGGTTTGGCCATAGTCACTCATTATATTATGATCATACATCTGTACTTGTTATTCTTGGGATATGCCTGAAACTCTTGTATAACTACTTGAGTTCCTTATTTTATGTTAGACATCATGTTTAGGTTTTTGATGCTTAATTGAACATAATAATTATTTGAAGGATGAATTTACATGTTGGAGTTATAGTCACATATGAGATACACGTGTATATCATGCATAGAGATTATCTCTAACTCATATGCATACATCTCTGCATATGGTTTCCCAATATGGATTGATATTTTGGAATGTGGGTTTTCCGTGCAGTAGATATGATTATGGCACGAGGTTTCTATTGTGCGTTAGGTGTGATATTGGTATGGTTATGGAACGAGGCTTCTGCCGCATGGATTTTATGATATTGAAATTGATATGACATGATAGGTTCCTATAATGGTTGGTTCCTACGTTAACACTTGGATATGGATTGTCCCTCCGGAGTTAGATGATTACTCATGTTACTTTGGGCTCTATGAGCGTAGGCACTTGTAGTAGTGCTTAGTATTGGACACATGGATGGTGTAAAGCACATGGATGATGTGATGGGATTGTATGTTCATGCATATTTACATATCTTCATGCATAACATCTGCATATGTTATATGGCGCATTTCCTACATGCATGAGAATTATTGGACGAATTGTGTATATTGACCTTATACCAGGTTATGATGAGGTATTGTGACTTGTATTACAAACATGGATTTTATTATGAGTGCATGGATTTTCAAGGTTGTATTGAGACACTGAGACTCTTTGTTGGTACATGTAGGAGTACCGAGGTATAATGAAAAGTTGATCCTTGGGCATGTATTGACATCCTAAACTAGTGTAGAAACATTCAGTGTTTATCATGCATTGACACTGAATAAATGCTATTTGGAAATTGCTGAGAAAATGACCTTTATTATAAATAGCCTCTTTGCGATCATGTAAGAGTACTTGAGTTAGAGCTTCTTGGTGCAATTCATATTGATATGCGGATTTGGTGCAGTTGTACATGCTTTAATTTGGTTATTTTAAAAGCATGCTGATTGGTTTCCTCTCAAATTATTCACCTTATTATTGATATTCGCTATTCTATGATTGTTTCTACTGATATTTCTTTATATTATATTTGCTATTGAGCTGTACAAGTTATATAAAGTGATTATTTTTTAGACTAAACCTTGTCACTAATTCATTGTGGTTGATTTTGATACTTACTGAGTATATGAGGTCAGCTGCATTCATACTACACTTCTACACCTTACATGTAGATCTTGGAGCTGAGTTGTGGATAATGAAAACTAGCATTGAAGATTCCAATATTCCTGTTGCAGCTTAGGACTTGTATTTCTATTTATGTATATTCCAACAGATGTTGTGCTTCCTTTATACCGGCATTGTAAATCTAAATCTTATTGGCTCATGACTTATATTACCAATCCTTGGGATAGTTGTACTAATTTGCGCAAGCTTATTTATTGTTTATTTGATGATTTGTTTTTCGAGTTGTGTTATATGATGATTTGCTTACCTAGCGGGTTATGTTAGGTGCCATCACGACTTAGTGGCTCTTCGGGTGTAGGTTCATAGGTGCTATGATCATGAGAAAATGTCAAGTGGAGTATTGCAGATATGTATGGTGACATCCATACTTATCTAGGAGAAGCTACAGGGCATCCAGGAAAACATACCTTTTTTGTTCCCTTATCGTGCGACTTTATTTCACCTTGATGTGTACTTCAATTCATTTCTGTTCATTCGTATGAGATATTGGGTACAAAATATCTGTTGTGCACTGATAACTTGTGATGTCGTGGATAAGGTGCGAGATATTTTTTAGTGTTACGAGGACGGGTCAGTCTAAAGGACTTGTTGCCAGGTTCAGATCACAGTTGGCTTGGCAGATTCAGCTATGTGAGCATGTGATTTTGGGCTCCTATGTCTAGTAGTATCCATATGAGTGGGATTGATAGCTCCGCATATGTCAAGGTAGCGTTATATGAGCATTATGTAACAGAGGATAGCACTTAGATAGTTTGGATACGAGGAGAGGATTTTCTTAAGATGCAAAAGGGAATATGGATTCGTGATTATCATCTTGACGTGCAATACACTCTTGAGTTGTGGATGTGTTGATAGATCTTTTAGTTGTTCATTAGTGGAATGAAATGGATTCTTATGTCTTAATGATGAATGTATACTCGGGAGGATCAATTGATTGCCTAGTGGTTGTAATCATGGTAAGGTCATAGAAAGATGTGGATTTGAGGCTAAACAGATGGGTTATCTCCTGCAAGAAGGTTTAAGATTGTATGATTTCTTATGAGAGTCCTATGAATAGTTTTCCTTCTATCTAGTAGAATGTTTGTGATATGAGAGAGTTTGGATTGCATGAAGAAGGTGGCATGAGTGTCACAAGGATGATGTATGCATTTGGTCAGATAATTTGGAATGTGTTCTGATTAGTACTACATGAGCTTATAAGAAATTCAGCTGGGTACAATGTAAGATCATGGTAGTTAAGGAAAGAAGTTAATGTTGATTAGCAAATGATGTGATTGTCACTTAAAGTCAAGTGGGGTAGTTGACTCCATATGATCAGATCATATAAACATTATTGTAGTAGTTTTTGAACTGAGGTACGCTTATGAATTGGTTATGATTTGAGGAGGATGACATCGAGGATGATTTGGAAAAAGGAATTTTGTGGATGTGTGATGCACTACACTTTATTGATACATAAATTATTTGGAATGACTTAGCTTTATTACTTCTTGTGTGGATAGTGTGCAAGGATAAAGTATTCACTCGATTGCTTAAGGATGAGGTTACTTGTAACGATCCAGCTGGTCATTATGAGCTCTAGAACCTCATTTCCCAATTGGAGACTTTCCATGGATGTTTTTGGTGGTTTAATAATTATTTGCATGGTTGGAATGGATTTTGCGAGGATTGGAATTAATTTGGAGCACTTAATTCCTATTTTGATGTTTTAACTTGCAATAGTTAACCAAGGTTTGACTTTTGGGTAAACGGACTCAGAATCAGTTTTGAAGGTTCCAATAAGTTCTTATGATAATTTTTGACTCGGGCATATGTTGGGATTTTGTTTTAGAGGTTCTAGAAGGATTTTGCACTATTTGTCGAAAGTTGACAATTTAAAAAACTTAAGAGTTCATACGTTTGACCAAGAGTTCACTTTGATATCATTGGACTCCAATTAGTGTTCTGGGACTTTGGATAGGCCTGCACTGTTGAATCAAACTTGTGTTCAAAGATTGGAAGTAATACAAAGTGTCTAAGTGTGACTTGGATACTCTTTTTAAAGAAAGAAGAATTAAGAACGTAAGAGAAATTCTATTTGATTTGAGCATCAAATTCATTGTTGTGATGTTCCTATAGGTATTGTGAGCCTTTGTAAAAGTCCATATACGTTATTTAGACATGTAAGAATTATTGGACAAGGTCTCGAGGTGTTCAAATGTGTTTTATATGTGTTTTTAACGTAGTTGGTGTTTTGGTGTTGTTTTGAGCATAAGCATGTAATGATCCAAATGTTCATTTTTTGTTCTAGAGATCGGAATCCAATTTAAGACTTCCAAAATTTTGATAATAGTTTATAGGATTGACCTGGAATGCTTGGTTTTATTCAAGTAAGTCTCGTTCGGGTTTTTACAGTGAAGCGTGAGTTAAATTTTTAACGAGTGAGTTGGTATCACATTGAGCAAATGAGCTCGTAATTGAGTATCAACTGAACGACTAGGTTCGTATATAATTTGGGACTCATCAAAACAAGAATCGTGAAATTTCGATTTCGTATGAGGGAGTTAGAGTCTTTTTAGTTAAAAAAGTGGATCGTGCAAGCAGGTTCTAGTGCGCACTTGTAGCGACCAGATTTGGTACTTTTAACGACGGGAAATGGGCTTTTAGCCACCATATTAGCATTTATATTGGACAGTTTTTTTTAGAATCTCATTTCACCATTTTTAGAGCTAGGGAACTCTGATTGAAGCAATATTTGAAGAGGAATTCATTCCAAACTCATGGGTATGTGTTTCTACCATATATTTGATTATATATCTTGATTTCCCATGGATTTCTACACCAAATATATTGAATTTTAAAGTGCAATTTGGAGATTTATTTACTATACTTTAAGAGAGTGTATTTTGGGGATTTGAGTATCAATTTGGACTCGATTTTGGAAACTAATTATATATTTTGACTCGACATGTTATGGATCATCGGATTTTGGTATTGGTTTCGGATTTCGTGTATGTGAGCTAGGGTTAACTTTTATTGACTTTTGGGTATTTCTTCAAAGATAGAAGCTTTATATATTGGGATCGCTTCCTATGGCTTTGTTGACTTCCTTGGATGATATTTGGCTTCTATTTGTGCGATTGGAGGGCTATATCAAAGGTTTTGATCCGATTCCAAGTTGAAGACTATCCCTGATAAGGTAAGTATCTTGCCTAAGTTTGGATTGAGTGTATTTCTCTGTTGGCTATGATAGTTTCTTTGTGTTGGGAGTGTCGTATATGAGAGGTGACGAGTGTATATGCGCGTACCGTGGTTATTCATGTGCCAGGTAGATCTTAGCCTATTATATGCCTTTTTTTAATATTATGCTAATATCGTATTTTCTCCATTTGTATGACTACATGAGCTATTTCATGCTAGAAATCATGTTTAGGCTAAAATACTATTTTTGCTATGTTGAGCAATTTACCTTTGCTGTAGTCATACTTTTCAATCACGATATTATATCCATGTGTTATATCTCTATCTTTGTGCACTTTTTATATGTTATCTCACATGTTGTTGATGTCCTTGTGCATGAAACACGTTTGAGCTGAATTGTGACACGTGTGTAACGACCCGGCCGGTCGTTATGAGTATTTTAGCCTCGTTCCCCTATTTATTGCCTCCTCTATTTTATATTGTGGTTATGTATTTTTTTGGGGTGGTTAGTTTTGGTTTCAGAGGATTTTAGGAGTGTAATGGGACACTTAGTCCCAAAGTTGGAGGCGTATGACTTCCGTTGTGTCATTTATGACTTGTGAGCAAAATTTGAGGTCAATCAGAGTTGGTTTTGTATGAATCGACGTTAGCTTTGGAAGTTGGATGTTCATGGTTTCAATAGGTTTGAATTAGATTGCGATTTGTAGAATCGGTGTTGTTTGATGTGATTTTCGGCCTCGAGTAGGTCCGCTATGTGTTTTGGAACTTGTTGGTATATTCGGACGGGGTCCCGGGGCCCCCGGGTGTGATTCAGATTGAATCCAAGGACCATTTTGGACTTGGTTTATTGCTGAACCACTGCTGAGTATGGTGCAATTGCACCTTCGCACTTTGGGCTGCAGGTGCTACACTGCAGAAGTGTTCATTGAGCCGCAGAATCAAGGGGTGGGCTGGCAAGCTATAACCGTAGGTGTGGTCATTTCTACGCAGAAGTGGCTAGCATCCGCAGATGCACTTTAGAGTCCGCAGATGCGATATTCCTTGGGCTTAAGTGGAAGACGCACCTTCGATGGAATTTCCGTAGCTACAGAACCGCAGATAAGGCTGTAAATCCGCATATGCGAAATCACTGGGCAGATCAAGGGTTTTATTTCATTATCCATATTTTGAGTTAGTGAGCTCGGTTGTTAGGCAAGTTTGAGAGAGATTTTCAAGGAGTTGATCGGGATAAGTGATTCTAATTCGGATTTGGCTATTATACATGAATCCATCATCGTTTTTACCATCTAATTAGTATTTTCAGTTGGAAAAACTGGGGATACTTATGAAAACTTCATAAACTATACTTTGAGGATTTGATGGTATATTTGAGGTCGGAATTGAGTAAATTTAGTATGGTTGGACTCGCTATGGAATGGGTTTTCGAATTTTTTAAGTTTGGTCGGGTTCTGAGACGCGAGCCCGGGGTTGACTTTTTGAGTTAACTTTTTTATTTTCTTTAAAGATTTCAACTTTATTACTCAGAATAGTTTCCCATGGTTTGTATTTATGGTATAAAGTTATTTTGGCTACATTCGAGCCGTTCTGAATTGGATATTCGCGAAAGGGGCTTACTAGTGGATTGAGTTAGCGTGTTTGGAGGTTAGTGTCTTGCCTAACTTTGTGTGGGTGAATTATCCCGAAGGATTGGTGTTGTTTTGTGTTAATTGTGGTATGTGAAAACTATGTACGCAAGGTGACAAATGGGTACACAGGCTAAATGTGGTAATTGACCGGTTTAAGCTATGTAGATTCTTTTCATGCCTTTAATTGAATGGTCATAACATGTTATATTTATCATCGCTAATCTATCCTTATACGCTTCACTTGACATTGTTAATACATGTCTAATCTCATAGTTATTATTTGACCTTACATGCTTAGTTGAAGTTACTATTTTCTCATTGCCTTGTTAAATATTTAACTGTTGAGTTACCTTACTTGAAGTTTTTATTTCTTAGAATATATTATTGTTGATTTTTGGTGTTGAAGTTGTAAAAGTCGTGATCACATTGAGGCAAACTTGTAAATTATTGAAATACCATTCTTGTTGAATTTTTTACTTTCGGCTGCTATTGTTGAGACTCTTGTACATATTGTGGTTGAGCCATGAGCTATTTATTGGGCAAAAATTATTATTATTGACTTCTTTGGCAAGTTGTGGTATTGGGCACTTGTGGTTGATATGCATGCGGTTAGATAAGGTGGTCTTGATACACGTGTTACTAGTAGAGGAACTACTTGAAGCCACGCGGTGTGATGAGATGGGCTAAAATGCGGGTAGCTATTTCAAGTAAAATGATTTTCAAAACTAAATGTAAGCTCCCGCGGTGATATCAGGGAAGATTATGATTGAAATTGTGAAATTAGAATATGAGGCGGTACCTCGGACGTGATTCTTGTGGTTATCTTTCATTTACATCACATGTGTTTGTCTACATCATTTCCTTGGTGTTCTTATTTTGTGTTCCTCCCTTGATGCCTTTATTGCCTTAATTTAAGTGTAGCTTATATTGTTGTATTTCTTTATTGTATCATTTCTTGGTTTCCTTTATTGTACTGTTCCATACTTGTTCAACTTCATTAGTTATTCCAGTAGGTCTCTTGACATGTCCTCGTCACTCCTCTACCTAGGTTAGACTTGATACTTACTAGGTACCATTGTGGTGTACTCATACTACGCTTCTGCACTTCTTTTTGTGCAGATCTAGGTACTTCATACCAGGCTAAGCATCTGTTAGTTAAGCTTTAGATCGGAGATTTCAAGGTATACCTGCCAGCATTCGCAGGCCTCAGAGTCACCCTCTGTCCTTGTCTCTTTTCTATTGTTTACTCTTTATTTAGACAGTGATGTATTAAGGATTGGTTCAGTATATTCATGTAGAGCTTATGACTCAGTCTCACCAGATTTTGGGCGTTATTGTCAGTTGCGTTGTGGAATTATATTATGATAGCCGGTTTGTTTAGATTGCAGTTCTTTTACTATTTTTGTTATTTCTTCATGTATGTTAGGCTTACCTAGTCACTGAGACTAGGTGCCATCACGACATCCTACAGAGGGAGATTAGAGTCGTGACAAGTTGGTATTAGAGCTCTAGGTTCATAGGTGTTACGAGTCATAAGTAGGTTTAGTAGAGTCGTGCATATCGGTACAAAGACGTCTATACATTTGTTCGAGAAGCTATGGATCTGTTAGGAAACTTCACTTCTTTGATTCCTTATCGTGAAAATTTGTTAACTTCGAAATTCTCAATCTTTATCTTTCTATTCTCTCACAGATAGTAAGGACATGCATCGTTGGATTCGACGATCAGACATCCACGCCACTACTAGGGCCACGAGAGGCCGAAGAGCGGCACGTGGTGCAGCCAGAGCACTTGCCCGAGTTGCGACAGAGGAGCCATCAATAGATCCAGTTGGGGGCCAGGCACGTGAGGCGCCTGTTTCCACCCCTGCACTTCAGGAGACCCTCACACAGTTCTTGAGCATGTTTGGTACTCTAGCTTAGGCGGGTTTGATTCCACTTGCACCAGCCACATCTTAGGATGGGGGAGGATCTCAGTCTCCTGCGGCCTGTACACAGAGAAGTGAGTCCATGTTGACAATGTCCTTGAGGTTATACCAGTGCAGCCGGTTATTCCAGTTCAGCCTATGGTTAGGGCAACAACATCTGAGGAGGAGGAGCTTAGACTTGAGAGGTACAAAAAGTACCACCCTCCTACTTTCAGTGGCCTAGCTACAGAAGATGCACGCGGTTTTCTGGAGAAGTGCCATTGTATTCTCCGCACCATGGGTATTGTGGAGACGAGCGGGGTTGCTTTTACTACATTCCAGCTATCAGGTCCAGCGTTTCAGTGTTGGCAGGCTTATGAGGGTAGCCCAGCCGATGCACCTTCACTCACATGGGCTCAGTTTTCAGAGATGTTGTTGGGAGAGTTTGTTCTCCAAAACATTTGGGATGTATGGTGCGCAGAGTTTGAGCAGCTGCGCCAGGGTACTATAACTATGTCAGAGTATGCTGTCAGATTCACTCAGTTGTCCAGACATGCACTTGCCTCGGTTTCCACAGTTAGAGAGCGAGTCCGTCGATTTATCGAGGGGCTGAACTATGGTATTAGATTCACCATGGCTCTAGAGTTGGAAACAGATACCCTATATCAGAAGGTGGTAGAGATCGCATGGAGATTGGAGGGTATGCGGGGCCGGGAGAGAGAGAATAGGGAGGCCAAGAGACCTCGAGATTCTGGCGGGTATAGTGGTGCCCGTGCCCCAGTTGTAGCCCATTATGGTAGAGGCTATGTGAGTCGTCCAGTTCATTCAGTACTTCCAGGTTCTAGTGGTACTCCAGCTACTCCCGGGTGTTGACGACCAATTTTGACCCTCTTTTCAAATTAATTTACTTATACTTAATAATTTACAATAAATATTTTGAAAGTATCTTCTATCAATAAACACCTATTTATGAAAACTAATTAAGTATTAGCTTTGAAATTAACCACTTAGTGTTAGTATTATGTAATTACAAATATACTTACTATTTTTGGATTATTAAAATAACTTTTATATACATAACATATGCCTTATAATTAATTTTATGAAGTACTCCTTAATTTCTAGTTAATTAGACTACTATGTCAATAATTCTAAATTAATGCTAAAAAATGAAATATTTATAAACTATTAATTACAATAGTTAGTAATGTATATAATGATTATACTTTACTGCATTTTATTAAAAATTATCAAGCTTATTTAATTTAATTAGAAAGGGGGTCAAAAGACGCTAAAGGCTACAATTGCAAATCTCCAATTAAAAACAAATTGGCTATTTTAAAATAAACTTAGCCCAACACATAGGCCCAATCGTTATCTGACCCAGTCCAAAAGATCCCTCCATTCCAAGGTGGAAATCCTTTCCACTCCATGAGAACTAATAAGAGCATGCCACATCACTCATATCTATCACTCTCAAAAGAAACATAATCAATCTGGGTCATCCATCTTACAGATCAACGACCCTCGTTTTATCTTTATTTTTCCTTTAATTTTAAACCTACTATCCGATTTAATATCATCCGTTGAAAATAAAAGATCTAACGGCTCTCATATTTTCATTTTTTTAATATTTTAAAAACTCTTAACTGCTAAAACTATCAGGGTCGTAGATCAACAGATCCAATGTCCCAGATTTTGTGTCTCACTCTTAACCCAGAGACGGCCAAACCCCTACTCTCTAACCCAAGCTCATTTACAACAAACGGCCGCCACCATTTGCCCTTTCATCTTCTCCTCTCTCATGTCAATCCATGGACATCAATGAAAGAACCTTGCACAAATCAGTGCAAGGTTGTAAAATCCTTGAATAAAATCGTCCTTCCCTACTTCTCCATCCCAAAATCCCGCAGAGGTTCCCGTTTGCTCTTTGAATCTGAAATGCCAGAGCATGAGCAATAAAATCGAAGCACCATTTTCGTTTTGTTCTCAAATCCAACTGGCAGAATCAAACTGCCTCGTCCCTAGGCTGTGAAGTTTGTGGCTTTATTTCACTTTTCTCACCGATTGGATTTTAAAATCCTAATTTGATACACTAGACTAATCGGTGCAAGGTCAAATCATCAGAATCCTTTATGCTATGTCAAAATTGGTGGCATGCATAGCCATCTCACAGCATTAATTATCATTATTCTTGGTCCATAGGTCAATCGCAGAGACCTCTATACATTGGGTCTTTATCCGGTAGATTTTGCTGTCAACGGGAAGTCCTCCCCTCGCTCAAGTAAAGCTTCATAATTTCTGCCTCCGTTTATTTAGAGTTTTCCTAGTCTTGCTCAAATCATCTGCTCCCCGTCATCTTCCACTATCATTTTGAATCTTGTTGAACCCTAGAAGCATTGAATACCACTGTAAAAGGAGCCTTCAATGCTCTCACCTAACAAGACCAGACCTAACAGGAAGCTTTGGTTTCTAGCTGATTCCTATTTTTCTCTTTTTGTTTCTGAGTGCTTTCACTGCTTCAAGCTTGAAGATTTGGGTCCTAGGCAATTAAAAGGAATCCATGTTTGGTCTGTTGCCCTAGATAAGGTAAGTACACCCTCACCTTCCTCTCTTTTGATTGTCTTACTTGAATATCATGAACATGCTGTTGTCTTTTGTCAATTGTGTTCGTTTATGATGTTTGTCATTAGTGTATAAATGTCATTTCCAATTCGTGATAATGTGTTGTTAATTTGTGATCATTTATCATGCTTTGAATATCTCTAATTGGTGTTGATTAAGCTGTTATGTGACATTAATGACTTTCATTCCGATCTCAAATAATCCACATGATTAGGTTTTACTTAACATTACTCAAATGACGTCTCATGCTTGCCTAGGTTTCAGATTTTCTATTAATGATTTTTGTTGTGATCTCTATCCCTACACATTGTTTCCTGCATTCAGTTGTTTTGTAGTCGAGATTGTTGTTTGATAATTCTAACTAGGATAAACCTGAAAGCTCATAGTTTAATCCTTCACCATTTAACTGAAGAATGAGAAGTTTAAGTGTTTAAGTGCTCTCCTTCTCTATATCAGTGTTTGTTAACTCAGAGAGCAGCTTATGAGTTATTACTATGACATTCTTATGTTCATATCTAACTGTTGGTTGCATCTATATGAAACGGTCTTATTAAGGTGAAATTTTATGAATATCAGTAACTCTTCTGCATATATTTTGTTAAGATCAAGTCATCTTTTCATAGAAAGTAGGTTATATCTATGTTTGTTATAGTTGAATGAGAGTTGTTTTCAAGCTGAGCATAACAGGCTCCATGTTTAGATATTAATCTTAGTTAAACTTATTCTGAGTACAATATCTTCCATATCTTTCATCCCCTTTATAGCATTGCTAACTTGGTCTTATAATAGGTGAAACTCTCCTTGTCTATGTAAGATTATAACCTCATTTGAAGTATCTATGTGTAGTTGGATTAAAAATGCTACATATACCTCTGTTTATCCTCATGATTTCACGTTCATGTACATTGTTTTGAAATTGCACCTTGTCCTCTCCTTCCTGCTAATCTGAGCATGCAACTGAATCCGAGTTGTAAATCCTAAGAGAATTTCTTATTGCTACTTCTTGGACATAATAGATTACCTATTTCAATAGAAAATTAGTATTCTCATGAAGATGTGGTTCTGCCATCAATTACAAATGAAGTAGGATTGATAAACTGTGAACCTGTTAAGCACCTCTAGGATTCCATGTATGAACCTGTAAGCCTGTAGTCATGCTAAGAGATCTGATTATGTTCTGGTATCTTTAATAACACCTGTAGAGGCTGCTAACTATGACTTAGGTATGAACCTTTGTTGATTATTTAAAGAGTTCTAAGTAGTATTATTAACCTATGTGTGTGCTAGTAGTAAGACTTAGGCTAACCAATATGAGATTAGTCTGCTAAGATAGAGGCATTTATATTATTGCACATCTGAACTGCGTGTTCTTTTAGATGGGACCTCAAGTGTTTGGTTCTTTTGGCAGTGACATCAAAAGTACTTCTATCTCTATGTGGGTTTGGAATCCGACCTTCAGACTTGTTAATGTGTGTGTCATTTAGTATTGGAAATGTAGTTATAAGAATAAAATTACTTATGTGCCCTTATGTTATTCTGCCAAGAGAAAGTATACTTCTGGGGTAGGGGTATCATGGTAGTCGCTTTACATTGAAAGAGCCTCATTGGCGCTTAGACCCATAGTGAAAAATGAGTCGTTAGTGGTTAGGGGTATTTGGGAATAGAGTTTTACTCTAGGTTGGGCTGCTCTCCCCGACACAAGCATTGACTTAGGCCTTGCGACCCTTGGGAACTTTGAAGTATCGGGGGGATTCAAAGGGGGCATCGACCTTGAGTGGAACTCTCTTCTTAGCCCTTAATTCATTGACACTTGTTATTCTCATTGGTTTAGCGTTTAATGACGACGAAAAGTTTTCAATGTAAATTATTTGCCATGTATAACCACCACATTAGTATAAGTTTTCATGGTATTTGAGTAGTGATAGTTCATTATATTTTGCTCAATCGTTTACTTATGTGTTTCATGCATGGTGGAATATACATAATATGTATCTAATCATCTTCTCTTTATTTTTTTGAACATGTACATTCGTTTGGGCCTGCTAAGTTCCTGAGGAACTCAAGCCCAAGTCCAGTATTGCCATTTTTTTAAAAATTTGGAGCCAGTTGTCGCCATCTCTATTACTGCTGGGCCTGCCCCTTTGATGCCCAAATACCTGAGTCCAATCTTCTCCTTTAACTCCTTTATTAATTACTGCTTCATTGCCTTAGTTTTACTGCCTTATCGCATTTTGCTGCGTTCTGGTTGTTATTTCATCTCACATGTATACAACGATTATATATTGGATTGAATGCTTTACTTTATATCTTAAGTCATATAAAACATAGCCAAACCTTAAATAACATAGGATTAAAAGAAGAATTAGTTAGTAACTAATCCCTCGTTCGCTAATTATAAATTGTTTATAACATTACTATTTCTTCGCTCACCTTTTTTCTTAAAGGATTTTGAAGCCCAAAAGCTTAGTAAAAGACAGTAGCTCCACTTTCAAAAAGTAAAAATTAGATTCGAAACACAAGCTTTATCTTCAAAAAGGAAATTAAATTATTTCTAAAAAATGAAGTGTTGTCGCTCCAAAAGGATTTCCAAAATGGTTTTTCTTCAAATTTAAAAATCAAGGTACATCTTAGACTTACTCGCATAGTACCTTCATCTCATTAGGACAATATGCACCTCCATATCATAGAAACAAATGTTTTAATTTAGTTCTCCTTTTCACATACTTTCTTAAATACAAACATCCTATATCTCTTTCAAAAGCACCTTTCAAGTATACATGCACTAACATTATTTTCCTCTATAAATTCATACCCTTTCCCTTTGTAAGAATTATGTCCTAATATACGGTAAGCCATATTTTTAGAACACTAGTTAAGGCATAGTATAAATAATTGATTCCAAATCTCGTCTAAGTCCTATGGAGCTACCTCAGGTAGATTTTAAGGGATGCATAACACCTTCCCCTTAGAAGAACAAGAACCCTTACCTATAATCTCATAGGTTATCAGACTAATAAAGAATATGATATAGTAATTAAATAGGTACCTTAGTATACCTTTAAATATTAGGTGACGACTCTCTTTCAACAACAACAGAGAAACCACAAGTTGAATCTTGTTTTGACTAGTGCAAAATAGGGTGCAACACCAGGTCTCAGGTTGCCCAGTATGCACCGCCACTGTCTAGTGCACCTCCTGCACGGGGTGCTTTCAGCGGTCAATCCGAGAGCGTGTTTAAGTATGGTGATACTCCTCACATGGTGAGGGACTGCCCATACTCAGGAGGGGTGCACCTTATTTGACTACTCAAGCTCCACGCATTCTACTGGGTCCTGAGACTTCTCAGGCCATGGTTACTGCTCCAGCTGCCGCTCCACCTGCACAACCAACTATGGGTGGAGATCAGGCAGGTAGGGGTCTCCCTAGAGGGGGAGGCCAAGCCAGATGTTATGTTTTTCCAAGTAGGACAGAGAAGGTTGCATCAGACGAAGTTTTCATAGGTATTCTTATTGTTTGTCCTAGAGATGCATCGGTATTATTTGATCTAGGCTCAACTTACTCATATGTATCATCTTACTTTGCTCCGTATTTGGGTATATCTCGTGATTCTTTGAGTTCTCCTATTTATGTGTCCACGCCTGTGGGAGATTCTATTATTGTTCATCGTGTGTATCGGTCATGTTTAGTTGTTATTGGTGGTTTTGAGACCAGAGTTGATCTATTATTGCTCAGTATGGTAGACTTCGATGTTATCTTGGGGATGAACTGGTTTTCTCCCTATCATGCTATTCTTGATTGTCACGCCCAGATGGTTACTTTGGCTATGACAAGTTTACCGCAGTTGGATTGGAGAGGTACATTAGATTATGTTCCTAGTAGGTTTGTGTCATTCCTTAAGGCACAACAGATGGTTGAGAAGGGGTGTGATGCATACCTAGCCTTTGTGAGAGATATCAATGTTGATACTCCTACTGTTGAGTCAGTTCCGGTGTTGAGAGACTATCCAACTATATTTCCGGCAGATCTTCTAGGCATGCCACCCGATAGGGATATCGATTTTGGGCACCCATCCTATTTCTATTCCACCATATCATATGGCACTAGTGGAGTTGAGGAGTTAATGGAGCTGTTGCAAGAGTTTCTTGATAAGTGTTTCATTCGGCCTAGTGTGTCACCCTGGGGTGCACAAGTGTTGTTTGTGAAGAAAAAGAATGGTTTTATGCATATGTGTATTGATTACCGGCAGTTGAACAAGGTTACAGTGAAGAACAAGTATCCATTGCCATGCATTGATGACTTATTTGATCAGCTAAAGAGACCATGGTGTTCTCAAAGATTGATTTGTGGTCAGGTTATCATCAGCTGAAGATTCAGGATCTGGATATCTCGAAGACCGCTTTTAGGACACGGTATGGTCACTACGAGTTCTTTGTGATGTCATTTGGGCTGACCAACGCCCCAGCAACTTTCATGTACCTGATGAATAGTATATTCCAGCCCTATCTGGATCCATTCATCATTGTGTTTATTGATGACATCTTGGTGTACTCCCACAGCTGCGAGGATCATGAGCAGCATTTGAGGATTGTGCTCCAGACCTTGAGGGAAAAGAAGTTGTATGCAAAATTTTCGAAGTGTGAATTCTGGCTTGATTCGGTGGCTTTTTGGGTCATGTGGTGTCGAGCGAGGGGATGAAGGTAGATCCGAAGAAGATTGAAGCAGTGCCGAGTTGGCCCAGACCGTCTTCAGCTACTGAGATTCGGAGTTTCTTTGGCAGAGTTGGCCGGGTATTACCATCGTTTCGTAAAGGGTTTATCATATATTGCTGCACCTATGACCATATTGACCCAGAAGGGTGCTCCTTTCAAATGGTCCGAGGAGTATGAGAAGAGCTTTCAAAAGCTCAAGATTGCCTTGACTACAGCCCAGTGTTGGGGTTGCCTACGAATTCAGGGTCTTACACTATGTACTGTGATGCGATCCGTGTTGGCGTTGACATGGTGTAGATGCAAGACGGTAAGGTGATTTCCTACGCGTCTAGATAGTTGAAGGTTCATGCGAAGAATTATCCTTTCCACGACATGGAATTAGCAGCTATTGTTCATGCCTTGAAGATTTTGCGGCATTACTTGTACGGTGTCCCCTATAAGGTCTATACCGACCACCGGAGTCTCTAGCATCTGTTCAAATAGAAGGATCTTAACTTGTGGCAGCGGAGATGGTTAGAGTTGCTTAATGACTATGAAATCACCATTCTATATTATCCTCGAAAGGCCAATATGGTGGCCAATTCCTAGAGTCGAAAGGCGGAGAGCTTGGGCAGTTTAGCATATCTACCAGCAGCGGAGAGGCCATTAGCATTGGATGTTCACGTGGCTAACAGTTTGTTAGATTGGATGTTTCGGAACCTAGTTGGGTTCTGTCTTGCATGGTTTCTCGGTCTTCTTTATATGATTACATCATAGAGCGTCAGCATGACGGGCCCCATTTGCTTGTCCTTAAGGACACGATGAAGCACGACGATGCCAAGGAGGTTTCCACTAGAGATGACGGTTTGTTGTGGATGCAGGGCCGATTATCTATGCCCAATGTGGATGGCTTACGTGAGTTGATTCTTCAGGATGCCCACAGTTTGCGATACTTCATTCATCCAGGTGCCGCTAAGATGTATCAGGATTTGAGGCAGCACTATTGGTGAGGAGAATGAAGAAACACATAGTGGAGTATGTAGCTCGGTGACTAAATTGTCAGTAGTTAAAGTATGAGCACCAGAGGCCAGGTGGTTTGCTTCAAAGACATGAGATTCCCTAGTGGAAATGGGAGTGAGTTAACATGGACTTCGTTGTTGGGCTCCCACGGACTCATAAGAAATTTGATGTTGTATGGGTGATTGTGGATAGGTTGACCAATTCAGCTTATTTTGTTCCGGTTGTGACTACCTATTCTTCAGAGCAACTGGCTGAGGTCTATATCTGCGAGAATATCCGATTTCATGGCGTGCTGGTATCCATTATCTCTGACCGGGACATGCCATTTACATCGCGCTTCTAGAGAGTAGTACAAAATGAGTTAGGCACACGGGTTGAGTTGAGTACAACATTACAACCCCAGATAGACGGACAACGCACCATTAAAATATTGGAAGATATGCTTCATGCCTGTGTTATGGAGTTCAGGGGTTCTTGTGATCTGTTCTTGCCACTTACGTAGTTTTCCTACAACAACAGCTACCAATCGAGCATTCAGATGGCTCCTTATGAGGCCCTATATGGGAGACAGACTCGTTTTCTAGTTGGTTGGTTTGAGCCGGGAGAGGCTAAGTTATTAGGCACCCATTTGGTTCGAGATGCCTTGGAGAAGGTCAAGATGATCCAGGATCATCTTCATACAACCCAATCTACATAGAAGAGTTATACGTATTGGAAGGTTCGTGATGTTGGATTCATGGTCGGAAAGCGAGTCTTGCTCTGAGTTTTGCCCGCGAAGGGTGTGATGAGGTTCAGGAAGAAGGGAAAATTGATCCCTAGGTATATCAGACCTTTTGAGATTCTTGAGAGGATTGGTGAGGTGGCCTACAAGCTTGCATTGCCACCTAGTCTGTCACACCTCTTTTTTCCACACAATTGAATTACGAGGTTGAGTGAGAAGAGTTTTTCTAATTGAAGTGACGTTTTGAAAAGGGATAATTTATTATTTAGAGTCACCACATGGAATTGATTTTTTTTTAAGTAACTATGCCACTCGCCAGCACTTGACTAGTGGCTAATATATAAATAAAATCCCAAAATGGGTCCAAAGTTGACAAGATGGCCACACCAAAATAAAAGTTGCATGAAGCTACTAGCTATTAAGAAGATAGAAAAGCTAAAAATCTAATGAACTAGCTATTACAACATGATAAGTTGAATGCTTCCTTCTCCTATTAGTGTATGTGAATCCAATTGTCACTGGCAAATACCAAGCAGCACCTATCAAGCTCTCACCAGGCGCTAGGGTATAATGTCCATAGGCTAAAATGAATTCCAAACATCTCTACCACAGAGTTGAAGCCAACATAGTCTTCCAAGAGTAGCTACTATATGATCTCCATGTGCAGTGGACTGATTTTGTCCAAGTATTAATCACGTGCTCACTCATTAAAATTAATGGGTAGAAGATGAGCCTGGCTTTAGGCAGGCTTTGCAAGGCAAAAGCCAGGCATGAGCTGGCTTTAGGCAGGCTTTGCAAGGCAAAAGCCAGGCTTGAGCTGGCTTTAGGCAGGCTTTTTAGGGCAAAAGCCATGCTTGAGCTGGCTTTAGGCAGCCTTTGCAAGGCAAAAGCCAAGCATGAGCTGGCTTTAGCCAGGCTTTGCAAGGCAGAAGCCAGGCATGAGCTGGCATTAGGCCGGTTTTGCAAGGCAAAAGCCAGGAATGAGCTGGCTTTAAGCAGCCTTTGCAAGGCAAAGGTCAGGCATTGAAATTGTGCCTTTTTGTGATCTTGTAAGCTTAGATCCTTCCCTACTAGAACCTTTAATGTAGACATCATTCTAAATATTGCTAAACCATCCTCGTATTGAGCATGAAAGCATGCTAATACCACTGAGAAATGATTCAACAATCTCCAAAAATATTATATGATGGATTCATCATTTTCCTTAGCATTTGGACATATCAGAAGTAGGATAAATTGTACCATCCCACACCTTCTTATCGCATTTTTTCTGTACACTATCAAAGCAACCCCAGAATGAGCATGGGACCATGCTAATACCATTGGAAAGTACCTTAATAGCATACTGAATGAGACAAATAAACATACAGGTTTGTGTAGAGTCCAAACTTGTGAAACCATCAGTCTGGGGTTCTTCTCTTTGCTATCCTAACTCTAAGGTTAGGTGATTGAGATTTGTCTAGACTGATCAACCTCCTCCCTACACTAGGTAGTTCAGAGAATGAATGAAACTCAGATGTACCTGCAAAAGAGAATACAATGTTAGCTATAAAATCTGCCACTGAGTTGCCTTCTCTAAACACATGTTGAAAGATCATATTGAAGTTGTCCTTCATCTCTATAATTTTCTTCACATCCTGTGCAATTACCCAAGGAGGATCCCATTCCCCTTCTATCGCCTTCTTCATCACCAATGAATCAGTCTCCAATATGAGAGGGTGAAAATCATGTTCCACACAGTATTCCAACCCTTGAAGAATAGCCTTAGCTTCAGCTACCACATTAGTTGTCACTCCAAGGTCTACTGCCCTATCATACACCACATCACCTTCATCATCCCTTACACAAAACCTTAGGGAGCTAGGTCCAGGATTGCCCTTTGAAGCTCCATCGGTATTACATTTGTACCAACCATGAAAAGGAAGTTGTCATGTTACTCTTGTAGTGATCAATATAGGTTTATATCCTTCAAAGTATTGAATCATGTCTCTCCATAACAATGGAATATTAGGGATCCAAGCATACCTCACCCTTTCCAGTTGATGCAATGTCCTATTTATCTCATGAATCACCCTATTTGTGGACACTGAACCACCATGTTTACCTGCATTTCTTCTCTTCTAAAGCTCCCAAGTGATGATAGCTGGTACTGCTTGAAATAGTGGCTTTAATTTTTGACAACACTGTGCATACCACCAATGCCTTATAATCTGCTTCAATTGAATCAATTGCACCGAAATTCTAGCAGCCCCCATGAACAAGTTCCATACCTTAGAGGCAGTAGGACTTGTGACAAATATATGCTCAATGGATTCCTCTTGGGACTGCTGACAACACCAACACCTAGACATCACCATTTGCCTTGCCTCCTCCACATGTCATCGGTGGCTATTTTCTGCCTCCACAATCTCTAGAAGAAGAAGGATATCTTGAATGGCAAACCTTTAATCCACATTAACTTGAATTCCTGATTAGGATCAGCCCTATGCCTTAATATATGCCAAGCACTGCTAACACTGAACTTGCCTGAAGGAGTTTTCATCCAGTATGGCCTATACCAATATCCCTCACTGCCTTCATAATGCACATTTAGCCTTATATGTTCTGCAATTTCCTCATTGATAGTTTGATCTAGCAGCCGATCATCTCATACTTCCCCTTGCCGTAGTTCTGCCACCCCCTGAAGATCTTCATTGATTGGAAAGTCTTCAGGTAATACGTGATAAAGTGCACCCAATCCAATCCAATTTTCATGCCAAATATTAGTTGTTCCACTCTTCAATTCCCAGACGATCTCATGTTCTACTTTTCCCCTAGCATTCAGCATTTGTCTCCAAACATGAGACCCTCCCCTAAAATGCATCATTGTTGGTAGCTCCTTCTTGCAATACTTATTCCACATAAAATTAGACCACAAAGATTTTGTGTCCTAAACCTCCACCATAGTTTAGCAAACAGTACCCTTGAGACATCATGTAAGGACCTCAAACCTAGGCCCCCTTCCTCTTTAGGAAGGCAAAGATTTTACCATGAAGCCCAGTGTCTGCTTCTCCCTTCTTCCTTTGTGCTCCAAAAGAACCTAGCAAAAGTCTTATGTAAATGCCCAGGATGCTATTTGGTGGATCAAGGATAGATAACATGTGAATTTGCATACTTTGCAACACACTAGAGGTGAGTGTTGCCTTTCCTCCAAATGACAACAACTTTCCTTTCCATGAATGCAATTTAGTCTTCACCTTCTTGATAAGATCCTCATAATAGTCCTTCCTCCTTATAGTGTAAAAAAATAGGACACCCTAGATATATGAAGGGGAATTTACCTCTTGCAAATCCTATAATTACTCCAACTGCCTGAAACAATCCATTAGCAACCTTTGAATGCATGTAGTATGAACTCTTATCTTTGTTGATCATCTGACCTGATATCTTCTCATAGTTCCCCAATACTGCCATAATCTTGCTCATAAAGGGAGGATGAGCAGATACAAATATTATCGTATCATTAGCATATGCCAAGTGGTTTAAAGGATCAGACCACTTAGGCATTCCAAATCCCACAAATGACTTATTTAAAGACCTAGAAAGTACCTCAACTGACAGAATGAACAATGCTGGAGATAGGGGATCCCCTTGTTTCACACCCCTTGTCGACTTAAAGAACCCTGAGGACTGCCCATTCAACAATACTGAATACCAGTTATTTGACATCAAGTTCCACACCATATTGATGAAGTGTTCAGAAAATCCCATCTTTCTTAGCACATGCAATAAGTACTTCCATGAAACCCTATCATAGGCCTTGGCCATATCAAGCTTGATCACCACATTAGTTGGCTTTCCCCTTAACCTTATGTCATTGATAATTTCTTGAGTCAATAAGATGTTCTCAAATATACTCCTACCCTTTACAAATCTGGATTGATTAAGAGTTATTAGAGATGGAAAAAAACTCTCCAATCTGTCATGTAACACCCTAGACAAGACCTTGTTAATGAAGTTGCTCAAACTAATAGGTCTTAAGTCAGAGAAGGTCTCTACTCTAAGTTTCTTTGATAGTAACACTAGATTGGTGTGAGTGATGGATTTAGGCAATGCAACTCCTCCATAGAAGTGTAGCACCATGTTGTGTATATCAGGACCAATAACATCCCAACATGTTTGATAAAATAGGCCAGTGAATCCATTAGGACTACTAGCACTCTCCCCACTAAGCTCAAAAATTGTTGCCCTTACTTCTTCAGTTGTTGGCAATATGCTAAGTTCCAAATTTTGATCCATAGTGACCATTGAAGGTACATTATTGAGCAAGGAAAATTCAGAAGCATCACCTTCATTTGTGAACTGTTTTTGATAGAAGTCCACTGCAGTTGTAGCCAATTTCTCCTGGTCTTCAATCCATACCCCACTGCCACTTTTGATCCTCTTTAGTTGCAATTTCTTTCTTTTGCAATTGACATGATTGTAAAATAAACTTGTATTCCTATCTCCTTCAGCAAACCAAGTCATCCCAGCTTTTTGCTTCCAATACTGCTCCTCAATACTCAAGTATTTCTTCAATTCAGATTGAGCCTTTTGAAGCACAATCCTATTCTCAGTTATAGGCTCTTCTTCAAACAACATCTTCTTCACCCTAACAATGTCCTCCAAAATAGCCAATTGCTTGAAGATATCTCCAAATATTTCCCTACTCTATTTTGAGAGTGCTACCTTCACGCTCTTGATATTCTGCTTGAACATCAAAATCGGATCCCCTATGAAATCAGCTTCCCAATTCTGCCTCACCACATCCATAAATGTAGCATGCTTTGTACAAAAGTTTAAGAATCTAAAAGGCTTGACAAAATTGGTTGTCTGCACCCCACATGTCATTAGCAATGGTGCATGATCTGATCCAGATGCGGTATGCACCACTTAATTTATTTATTATATTTTTATTAATTGTTTTGACCTAGATACGGTATGCACACAAGGTATTTATTTTTTTTGAATGTCAAACCAAGGTACGAAAATGTACACATAGTTAAAATATAATTATTATAAATTTAAAAGTACCAAGACGCGGAATGCGCACATGATCCTTTTAGTATTTAAGCATATTAACCCAAGGTTCGAGCATGAACACATGGACTAATATTGAAAGTGCGTCTAAACTTTTTCTAGTGTATTTAGAGTTATTCTCCGAAACTAATTTGAGATTGTGGGGAGGTCATGATTTATGAAAGTTTTTACTGAGAAGTGTACGATTTATTGAATTATTCAAGAATTTATGTGAAACAATGTTGGTAGTAAAAGAGAAATGGGTCGATTTGATCATTCACACCAAGACTTGAATGACCAAATTCATTTAATAAAATAACATAAAATAAAGCACCTTGGACCTTTCTCGTTTATTAGGCCAATTATTAAGTGTTACGTCAAAATCAATAAGAGCCCAAACTATAAGCGGATATGAAAATAATACTGCCTTACGGAGTGCTAGAACTAAATAAACTAATTTGCATTATCTAATCAGATTACATCTAAGTCCACCCCCATAATGTATTTGTTTTCTTTATTAATATTATTTAAGACTAAAAGAGAAGCTACAAACCAAGGCAGTAGAACCTAATTCATGAATTTCAGATGATCATGCAACAATATTAAAATATAAAATGCCATAGCAATATTTAAATAAAATTAGATAAGAGGATAAAAGATAAACCTTTGAATAAGCTTTCCAATATATTAATAAGAGAAGTTCAAATGTACAGCAACAAATCATTTGGAAATTTCGAACCGCGAACGAAGACCTCAACGAACTTTGAACCTCGACTCGACTGTTTTTACCCCGAACTAAATTACCAAAAGGATCGATTTTTCTGCAATTGTTTTTAATGATTTTTGCAGCTAATTTTGCTGTGTTTCAGTAGTGTTTCGGGGCTATTTTGGCTGCATTTTGACGTGAATAGTAGCTGATTTTGGGTGGCTCTAATGGCTGGATTTGGGACTGTTTTGAGGCTGATTTCAGCAGGTTCTTGTGCTAGGGGAAGAGTTGGTTCTAATGGTGAGATGATGATGAAAAGGAAAAGCTGAAACGATAGAGTTAGCGGGGAAACTGAGAAGATGACGGAGCTCCCACAGTGTATATGAGAAGAGGAGTTAAGCTTTTGTTTTTGATTTGTGAAGATGAAAGAGTTGCGGTGTTGCTAGATCCTCTTCTTTTCTTCCCTTTTTTTTAGATTCATTCTCCTACTTAAAATATTGGACTCCCCCCTTTTGATTAAATCTTTTACTCTATATATATGCATATGTCTAGTAGTGACGATAAAGATGTGCAGATGGTTTAAAATAAATGTGTGTGATTGTGTGTGTGCTAGTGAGACGTGAAAGGTGGGGAGAGTTAGGGGAATGGGACGTGAGATGGTCAGTGGGGAAGTTTTGTTAAACAAAACTTTATCTAATTTGACCTATTTTAACTTCATTTATTTATTTATTTATTTATTTATTTTTATCATTTATTTTGAAAGATAAGGTAAGTTATGAAAATAATAATATTGATCACCAACTTTTTTCACCAAGAAAAGAAAAAAAAATATAAGAAAAAAAATATTTAAATATAATTTAAATATTACTAAAAATGCCATAGCTTACTTATTAAAATACTAATTAAAATAAACTAAGTATTCTTTGTAAATTTTTATTTTCTCTTTACAAGTAGAAATGAACTATATTCTATAAGTAGGTGATTTTTTTTTTTTTTTGTAATAATAATTGTTTTTTTCAAAAAAAAAATCATGTTAAAAGAAAGATAAAAGATTAAAATTTCAAGATTAGACCTAAAAGAAATATTTACACTAAAATTGTATAGAATTTGGGCGTACTTTAAAATTAGTTGTTCACATAGTCTATCTATACTTCATCTGTTATTCTATGTTTCTATGCTCTAGAAGTATCACGTTGATCTGTATTATGTGTTATATTTCAGCTCATTCCAATTGGACAAGGATTTTTCTTATGTTGCGGAGCCGATGGCCATCTTGGACAGGCAGGTCCGAAAGTTGAGGTCAAAGAGTATTGCTTCAGTAAAGGTTCAGTTGAGAGGCCAGCCAGTCGAGGAGGCGACTTGGGAAACCTAGTATGATATGTGTGGTCGTTATCCTCATCATTTCATCACTTCAGGTATGTCTCTATACTCGTTCGAGGATGAATATTTGTTTTAAGAGGGGGAGGTTGTAACAACCCGGCCGATCGTTTTGAGTATTTTAGACTCGTTCCCTTATTTATTGTCTCTCTATTTATATTGTGGTTATGTGATTTGCCGGGGTGGTTGGTTTTGGTTTCGGGTGAGTTTTGAAGTAAAATGGGACACTTAGTCCCAAAGTTGGATGCTTAAGTTCAAAGGATTGACCGGAGTTTAATTTTTATGTGGACGACTCTGGAATGGAGTTTTGACAGTCCTGATAGTTTCGTATGGTGATTTTGGACTTAGAAACGTGTTCGGATATTGATTTGGAGGTCCGTATGTCGTTTTTACTTGAATTGGCGAAAGTTAGAAAGTTGAAGGTTTGGGAGGTTTAGAAGTTTGACCAGGAGTTGACTTTATTAATATAGGGGTCGGATTCCGATTTCAAAAGTAGGAATAGGCCGGTTATGTCATTTATGACTAGTGTGTAAAATTTGAGGTCAATCTAAGTTGGTTTGGTATGAATCGCCGTTAGTTTTGGAAGTTTGATGTTCATGATTTGAATAGGTTTGAATTGGGTTGCGATTCATAGAATCGGTGATGATTGATGTAATTTTAGGCCTCGAGTAGGTCTGCTATGTGTTATGAAACTTCTTGGTATATTCGGACAGGGTCCCCGGGGCCCCGGGTGTGATTCAGATTGAATCTGAGGACCATTTTGGACTTGGTTGATTGCTGAACCACTTCTGAGTCTTGTGCAATCGCACCTGCGCACTTTGGGCCGCAGGTGCTGTACCGCAGAAGCGACCATCAAGCCGCAGAAATGAGGGTTGGGCTGGCAAGCTGTGACAGCAGGTGCGGTCGTTTCTCCGCAAAAGAGGACGCACAGAAGCGACTGGGATCTGTAGAAGCACAAGCGCAGATGCGCTTTAGAGTTCGGAGATGCGATATTCCCTGGTCTTAAGTGGAAGCCGCACCTGTGATGGGATTGTCGCAGGTGAGGAGCTGCAGATGTGGCTGTAGGTTCTCATAAGCGAAATCATTGGGCATAAAAAGGGCAGGTCGAGCATTTTATTTCATTTTCCATACTTTGAGTTAGAGAGTTCGATTTTTGGGCGATTTTGAGATAGATTTTCAAGGGGTTGATCGGGCTAAATGATTCTAACTCGGATTTGGCTATTATACATGAATCCATTACTGTTTTTACCATTTAATTAGTGTTTTGAGTTGGAAAAATTGGAAAAATTTGTGAAAACTTCATAAACTATATTTTGAGGATTTGAGGTCGGAATTGAGTAATTTTAGTATGGTTGGACTCGTTATTGAATGGATGTTCAGATTTTGTAAGTTTGATCGGGTTCCGAGATGCGGGCTCGGCGGTTCACTTTTTTAGTTGACTTTTTTATTTTCTCTAAAGATTTCAACTTTATTATTCAAAATAGTTTCCCATGGTTTGTATATATGTTATAAAGTTATTTTGGCTAGATTCGAATCGTTCAGAGTTGGATATTTGCGGAAAACGGTTACTAATGGATTGAGTTAGCGTGTTTTGAGGTAAGTCTTTTGCCTAGCTTTTTGTGAAGGAATCACCCCTTAGGATTGGTGTATTTTGTGTTAATTGTAGTATATGAAAGCCGTGTACTCAAGGTGACGAGTGGGTACAGGAGCTAAATGTGGTAATTGACCGATTTAAGCTATGTCGATTCTTTTCATGCCTTTAATTGAATTGTCACAACATGTTATATTCATCATCGTTAATCTATCCTTAGATGCTTCACTTGACATTGTTAACACTTGTCTCATCTCTTACTTGTTATTTTCCCTTACTGCTTAGTTGAATTTACTGTTTTCACATTACCTTGTTAAGTATTTAACTGTTTAGTTAGCTTACTTGAAGTTGTTATTTCTTAGAATATCTTGTTGTTGAGTTTTGGTGTTGAAGTTGTAAAAGTCGTGATCGCATTGAGGAAAAGTTAAAAATTATACAAATACCATTCTTGTTGAGTTATTCACTTTTGGTTGCTATTGTTGACACCCTTGTACATATTGTGGTTGAGCCATTGGCTATTTATTGTTGAAACATTGTTATTGTTGACTTCATTGGCAAGTTGTGGTATTGAGCACTTGAGGTGCGATTTGTGATATGTTGTAATATTGATACACATATGGTGGTATAAGGATAGGGGTTGATATGCATGCGGTGATATAAAGTGTACTTGATACGCGTGTTGCTAATAGGGGAACTACTTAAAGCCACGCGGTGTGATAAGGTAGGCTAAAATGTGGGTATCTATTTTAGGAAAAATGATTTTCAAAACTAAATGTAAGGCCCCCACGGTGATATAAGGGAAGATTGTGATTGAAATTATGAAATGAGAATACGAGGCGGTACCTCGGACGTGATTCTTGTTGTTATCTTTCATTTACATCACTTGTGTATGTCTGCATTGTTTCCTTGGTGTTCTTATTATGTGTTCCTCTGTTGATGCCTTTATTGCCTTGATTTCAGTATAGCTTATCTTGCTGTATTTCTTTGTTGTATCATTTCATGGTTTCCGTTATTGTACTGTACCATACCTATTCAGCTTCTTTATTTATTCCAGTATGTGTCTTGATTTGACCTCGTCACTACTCTACCGAGGATAGGGTTGATACTTACAGGGTACCATTGTGGTGTACTCATACTACGCTTCTGCACATCTTTTTGTGCAGATCCAAGTACTTCTTACCAGCCGAGGTATGTGTGAGTTGAGCTTTGGATCGAAGACTTTAAGATATACCTGCCGGTGTTCGCAAGCCTCAGAGTCACCCTATATCCTTGTCTTTTTTCTACTTTTAACTCTTTATTTAGACACTGATGTATTAGGGATTGGTTAAGTATATTCGTGTAGAGCTTATGACTCAGTCTCACCAGAATTTGGGAGTTATTGTCAGCTGTGTTATGGAATTATATTATGATAGCCGTTTGGTTTAGATTGCAGTTCTTTTATTATTTCTGTTATTCCTTCTTGTATGTTAGGCTTACCTACTCTTAAAGACTTGGTGCCATCACGACATATGTAACGACCTGACCGGTCATTTTGAGCTGCAGTGCATCGTTCGGCGGTTTGAGGCCTTGAGTAGCTTCACCTCAGGTATTATGACTTGTGCGCGTGGTCGAAATTAAATTTCGGGAAGTTCGGAGTTGATTTGGAAATAAAATTCTAATATCGGAAGCTTTAAGTTGGAGGAATTGACTAAAGTGTAATTTTTAAGTAAACGACCTCAGAATCAGGATTTGAAGTTCCAACAGGTTTGTGTGGTGATTTTGGACTTGGGCGTATATCCGGATCGGTGTTTGGATCACCCGAGAGCGTTTCGGCGCATATTGTGGAAGTTGGCATTTTGGAAGAATTTTATAAATTTGAGTTGAAGTGAATTTCAATGATATCGATGTCTGTTTCGGATTCCGAGTATGGGAATAGATCTATATGATGATTCCGCTCTTAGGAGCGCGTCCGGATTTGGATTTGGAGGTCCGTAGGTCATTTTGGGGTCATTTGTGCGAAAGTTGGAAATTTGGATAATTTTGAGAAGTTTGACCGGTAGTGGACTTTTTGATATCGGGGTTGTATTCCGATTTTGGAAGTTGGAGTAGGTCCATAATGTCAATTATGACTTGTATGCAAAATGTGAGGTCAATCGGACGTGATTTTATACTTTTCGGCATCAATTTTAGAAGTTTTGAATTTCAAAGTTTATTAAGTTTGAATTGGAGGGTGATTCATACTTTCAATGTTATTGGGCATGATTTGAGGCCTCGACTACGTTCATAATGTATTTTGGAACGTGTTGGTATATTTGGTTGAGGTCCCGAGGGCCTCGGGTAGATTTCGGAGGGTTAATGGATTGAATTTGGCCTTATGAAGGTGGTGAGGCTGATGTCTTCTGGTGTAACCGCACCTGCGAGGTTAGGGCTGCAGGTGCAGAGCTGCAGAAGCGGCTGTGAGGGTCGCAGAAGCGGCTTAGGTTGGGACAGCAGATGCGGTCGAGTTCCGCAGAAGCGGGACCGCACCTGCGCACGTGGAGCCGCATGAAGGAGGACCGCAGAAGTGGTAATTTGGCTGCAGCTGCGGAACCGCAAAAGCGGTCAAGGGACCGTAGGTGTGAGAGGTCACTGAGCAGATTATTTTAAAGAGCAAGATTTGGCTCTTCTTCTCTCATTTTCCACTTGGTTGAGGCAATTTTGGAGAGCTTCAAGGATGGATTTTCATCAAGAAACACAAGGTAAATGATTCCCACCTATTGCAAGTTAAATATATGATTTGTATAAGGATATATTCATGGAAATTGGTATAAATTGTGGAGTTTTTGGTAGAAAACCTAGAAATTTTATTTTTTGATTTTGACCACGAAATTGGATGTGTAACTTGGAATAAATTATATATTTGAGTTTGTGGTGATATGGGTAAGGTTTATCTTCGAAAATTTTCGAAATCCGGGCACGTGGGCCCGAGGGTGATTTTATCGACTTTTCAAGCGGAGTTAGGAATCGTTATAAATTGGATTATAATAAGTATTAGAGTGTATATTTATGGATTTGCAAGTTTATATCTAGTTTTGGAGCATTGGGCATCGGTTTGAGTTATTGGAAGGGCTTGGGAGCCGGTGATGGAAATTCGGAGCGAGGTAAGTCTCCTTTATAACCTTGTAAGAGTGAAATAATGGGGGCTACATACGCACGAGGTGACGAGAGTCTGTGCGTAGCTACTATTATGCAAAGTCCGGGTAGTCTAGGACCCAAATCATGATACACTTGCGATATTTGCAACCTCATTGTTAATTTAAATTTCTTAAATCATATTGAACTTGGTAAATGAATTTTGCAAAAGGTTAAACTTCGTTTTTCTTGACCGCTAAATGAGAATTGACAATTTCTTGGATAATTGCACCTTAAAGAATTCTTGATTGACTGTTGAATGTGTTTATATTTTGTGGAGCGGGCCAAACGCCTCGGCAGATTAAATAGATGCATCTATGGTTCGCGTCGTTCGACCCTCGGCAGTACACAGTTTAAATACTTATGTTGGAGCGAGCCGTACCACCTCGACATGATTTGCGCATGATTGAATTAATTGCTTTGGAATTTACAATAAATAATATTGCCTCCTTGGCCTGAGATAAATTGTTAAATTATGGGAAATAAATTTGGAGATTTCTTAATTATAAAAGAACTGCTTACTTACTTCAAAATATTGAGCTTGAAACCGTTTTATATAATCCATACTTAATTATATCATTGATATCCTTTTATAGCCCGTAGAAAGTGTCAAAGTCGACCCCTCGTCACTACTTCTTCGAGGTTAGGCGGGATACTTACTGGGTACGCGTTGTACTCATACTACACTTGCTGCACATTTTGTGCAGGTGCATATATGTTTGGTGGCCTTGTGGGTACAGAGGCGCGATTATGGCGGGGACATAGGTGAGCTGCATTCTATACTAAGATCCGCAGCCAGCAGAGCCTCCTTCAGAGTACTTACATTTTTTCTGTCCAATTTGTATTCCGGGCAGCTGTTATATTTTATTTTATATTCCTAGTAAATGCTCATGCACTTGTGACACCAGATTTTGGGATGATTATGGGTTGTTCGGTATGGAATTTGTTAAAAGTATTATTATTTACTCTGTAAATCCCCATTCTTTACTATTTAAATTGAAGGAAAATATGATTTCAATAGTAACAAAATGAGAACCTAATTAAGTATTTATTGTTGGCTTGCCTGACAGTGGTATCTGGCACCATCATGACCTTTATGGATTTTGGGTCGTAACAACATCCTACGGAGGAGATTGGGATCGTGATAACGTCGGTATATTCCGTACGGTATATTGAATTTTATTTTTGTGAGATGTTGCATAAGGAGACTTGAGTAGATTGATGATTGATCTTGGTCTATAGAGTCATGTTGCTATCAATTGTGAGGTGACGAGTGCGCCAGGTCCACGTTGGGCTGAATTGTATTCATATTAGGGTGACGCATACGCCACGCCCCATATTGGGCTAATTTTTATTTATCGTTGACTTAGATACAATTAGCACTTGGGCTACGACCACCCCCTTTGGAGTTAGGTAATAACTTGTGGGTGTAGGCATACAGTTCATATATGTTCTTGGTAAGGGACATTTGTCGGGTACTCGTACAATGCTCAGTGCGTGTGTGTGGGGGGGGAGGTCATGTTGCCAGGTACCGTGAGAGTGATGAGAGTATGATTGAGGGATACTTTGTGCCAAGCACTGTAAATGTGCTGAGTTTACGTATAGTTGATATTTAAACTGTGATTCTTTGTTGATTTGGCATCTATATCTAATATGCAGGCATCGAGTTGTATTATACCTCTTGCTAATTGGTATTTGATATCTCTACTTGATGTTTAGAGCTTGATATTAAAGTTTTATCTTGTTAAATTCCTATCTAAATGAATTTGGTGGAAGAGTTAATGCCTTGACCGTTATATCTGAAAAGCATGCCAATTTATCGTCTTAATATGTCAGAGTTGAGCCAGTTATTATTTGAGTTATTTGTTCCTATATGTCATTGTTCTGCTGTAGTGATTGTTGGTTGCGGAAAGTGAGCATCGGACCTTGCCAAGTTCATCATTACTTTCATCCTGATGTTAGATTTCTACTTATTAAGAACATGGGGTCGGTTGTACTTATACTACACTCTGCACTTCGTGTGCAGATCCAGGTGTTGCTGATCATAGCAGTAGCCAGTGAGCCAGGTCTGGGGGTTAGCTTGGAAATTTTGAGCTAGCACTGTTGTTCTGTTCGCCAGCGTTGAATTCTCTTTTCTTATTTTTATGTTATTACTGTTTAGTCTTTCAAACAATATTGTATTTTACTCAAACTTTGGATTTACTTATTGAATTTTATTTATGCATAATGGTTGTTGGCTTGCCTAGTAAGCAGTGTTATGCTCTACCACAGCTCAAGTGAGATTTTGGATCGTGATAAGTTTGTATCAGTGCTCTAGGTTGCATAGGTCTCACGAGCCATGAGCAGGTCTAATAGAGTCTTTCGGATCGATACAGAGATGTATGTATTTATCTTTGAGAGGCTACATGGTTAAAACTTCCTTTCTTGATTCCTTATCGTGCGACTTTATCTCGAATTACAGCATATATCTTCGATTCGTTCCCAATCATCCATATGCGATATTGAGTCCTCGATATCATTTGGGCACCAGCGAGTTGTGATGATCATACAGATGTAGTGTGGGATTTTTTCCCCCTCGTGATGAGGTCTTACTGCTATTATCGCCTTGTAGATAAGTTATCGTTTATTGTAGCCCTAGTGTTGGTGTTTCCCGTTTGTTTAGGGCCATATATAATGTATTGTGATATTTTGAGCGTTGGTCATAATGCGGTGTTGGTGCAAAATGGTATGGTGATCGCTTATGCTTACGGCAGTCGCAGCCCCATAAGGAGGATTATCCAGTTCGCGATTTGGAGTTTGGAATTTATTTTTGTGGAGATGAGGTATTGGACTATGGATGTTCAGGCTTTGGTTGATATAGTTGCAAGATTGGGTATTTGTGAGCTTAGTAGAGTCCTCACTAGTGTTTTTGTGTAGTCATCCTTGTTTGAGCACATTAAGGATCGATTATAATGGTTTCTATCTGCTCGACCTTAGGGACACAGTGTGTTAGGAAGTTCTAAGGAGGTGGTTCTTTGTATGGATGATATGTTATGACTTTTGGGTCAAATTTGCATTCCTAGTGTTGATGATTAGAGGGAGATGATCCGTGAGGAGGACTTAGTTGTGGTATTCTATTCGTCTAGGTGTTACATAGAGGTATCATAATTCGAGGCAGCATTATTAGGCATGTCTCATGATGTGTGATTGTCAGAAGGTCGAGAATGATCATCCGGGACCGAGTGGTTACTTTAAAAGATGGTTATACCGGTGTGGAAGAGAGAGAATATCTTTGTGGATTTTGTGCTAGAATTGCCACGAATTTTGAGGATGTTGATGCTATGAGTTCATTATAGACCATTGAGGGCATTTCATATTTGTAGCAGCTTCTTAGATTTTGAGGGTTCGAATTTGATGAGAAGGGTTTGCTTGAGCTACTAAGGGATTGTGAATGCTTGATTATCATCTTGATATGCAGTACCATCTTGAATTGGGATGTGTTGAAGGGTCTACCAGTTGTTCATTGTTGAATGAAATATATTTTTGCAGCTGGTGGACGAGTGTGAAATCGGGGAAAGTCATTGATTACATAGCGTTATACCATGTCAGGTCATAAAAAGATGTTGATATGAGGTCACATAGTGGGCTATCTCATGTGAGGAAGTTAGGGGTTGCATGATTTCTTATGAGGTACCTATGAAGTGTTTTACCTTCTATCTAGTGGAGTGTGTGCGTTACGATATGGGTTCGTTATTGGGATGCATTATGGTTAGCGCAACATGAGCTTATGAGAAATTAAGTATAGTAACAGTTGTGAACATGGCAGTTCAAGATGAGCAATCATTATGGGTTCTTGGGTTATGTGATTGTGGCTTAGAGCCAAGTGGGAGAGTGTACCATCGGTAATTAGGTAACCTAGTCATGTGTTGTTATGAATTTACACTAAGGGACGTTTGGTGATTAGATATAATTTTAGGGGAATGACTTCGAGGATGATTCGAGCAAGAAATTTACTGAGTGCGTATTATATTTCACCTTGGGTGATAAATGGAGGTTGTGGGAGGACTCATGTTTTATACTCTTCTATGGAGGTAGCATTCTAAGGAAGGATTCGAGCGGTTGTTTTCTTTTTGGAGTATTTATGTGGTGATAGAGCACTAATCGTTCGGCATGATTGACTATATATTTGGGACTAAGACTGAGTGGGTGACTCTCAAGAAGGTTAATGGATTCAAGATGTAATAAGTGGTATCTAAGGATTTCTGGATTTTGTATGACTGTGCTAGATTGCTAAAGATACTTGGAGAATTTCTATATCATTATCAATTCTATGAGGTAGTGTTTGGGAGATGGAAGAAACAACTTCAGATCCGTAGAAGGCTTCTTCAGAACAAGTACATGGGTTGGAAATACTACCGGACATATAAGAGGGAACAATGTGGCTCACGAGTCTTAGGACTACGAGATTTAGTATTGGGATCCTTGGGGTGAGTTTTGATTGGGGTCCATAGTATACTTGGGAAGAGTGGCAGTGCGGTGAAGGCGGGTCATGAGTAATCTGAAGGAGTTGGGTCCATTTAGTAGAGACTTTGGTTAGCATGGTAATAGAGACAATTAGTTCCTTTAGTATTATAGGGATTTATAAGTCTTTTTGTGGTAATACTGTTGGGTTTAGTAGTTTGTGTAATTTGGGTGATTTAGAGGGATGCAATTCAGCTGGCTTGATTATGTGCATATGGATTCCAAAGCGTTTGCAATGTTTTTTACCACGACTTGCGGTTGGTGTCTTCTCCAAGCATGAAAATTTGGTTGCATGTTGCAATTTCTACTGAATTGAGTTTAGCTGGAGGTTTCTGGTCGATGTAGTGTGTATCATATTCGTTACTCTGAGTTGGTAATGGGATTCTCGTATTTTAGCATATTAGCATGGTAGATGCAGTGGGTTGTGTGGAATTGGGATTGCATGAACTAGGTTGTGGTTCAGTTTCGAAAAGAATATCATGTGTTCTAGGCAGCATGAGAAATATAAGATGTTTAGTAAATTTCTATCACTGCTGTTGTATCGCCTGAGAAGGGTATTTTTTGTGGAAGATGCATTGTGTATTGATTGCGGATGCTTGACTAGTACTACAGAAATCGCATGGTTGGTAGCCATTGATTTTTAGGTTTTGCTACTTGGTGGGGAATGTTACAGGAGTATCTCCTATGGGGTAATTATGTATGTGTGATGTGTCAGCATTTAAGAAAAGAATTAGAGATTGTGGTACTCGTGCGGTTTAAAGATAATATTTTCGAGAGGCAGGCTATCCCTCTGGATGTGGATCGTAAAAGTATTCGGGGTTTGATACCTAATAATATGTGTCATAGATAGGGTCATGGTGAACTTTTGGAAGGATATTGACCAATTTTGGGATGATTTGAATTAGTTGGGAGGCCCATTGGTCGGGCTAATGAAAATGTGTATTCTACACTAGATTGGATTTGCTTATTCAGCGCAGAATTTTTATAAGTGTGGCATCAGGCGGAATGTATGTTATTCAAGCCTTGCTCTACTTTATGTGTTACTTTATTATGTTATAATCGGTTGTGAGGCTACTTGATTATTCACACACATTTTGTGCTTTTGTTTAGGCCTTGTGGCAGTATTTCAGCGAAATGGCTCTTGAGATGTTGAATTGCTTATTTCACCTTAGTCGTGCTTGGCCTTTTTTCATAGCGCATTATGCAATCCATCTCCCCATTGTCATATTTATGCACTTTACGTGCTTGCTATTGTTACACATGTGTTTAGTGAGTATGCGCATTATGGCTTGATGGGTATCTGTAGTGGATTGGGTGGGACATTTCAATGGTATTAGGTGTGGTTCGGTTTGTACGCTGCAACGGGTTTATGATGCATATGATTCCTTGTGTCTATTATGTTTGTTTTGTTTCTCCCTTGTGGGATGGATTCATAGCATTAGGCTTTTGTGTTTGTAGATGTTAAATTGTTGGATAGTTCCCTTTTGGTTCTCTATCCATTGTTGATCATATTCAAGCTGCTTCTTTTGGCGCACAGATCACATCATACGAGGTTCTTGATGGTATTTGATATTGGACTTGGAATCCATGCTATCAGATTTGTTTCATGTATGTTTGGAGGAAGAATGTAACTAATCAACTCAAAATTTGGCAATGGTTCTTGTCGAGCGAGAGAACTCCATGACATATTGATTTGGTGGGTGGTTATGAGTTTGTACATGTTTCTTTCATCATTTGCAAAAAGGCGAGGGTTGGAATAAGGTTTTATGTATCATGAGGTATATTACTGGTACCGTGTTTGGTAATGAGCAGCGATTGTATTCGGAACATATTGCTATGATCATATGAGTTATGCAGTATATCATGTGGTTACATCTTAGGAGTATACTTGTGCTTTGATACAGCTTGTTGAGATTGATACAGTGTATATATATATAAGAATCGGATATGAGAGGGAGCTCTGGAAGTTAAAATTTGGTTCTAAGTACTGCAAGCTAAGGTTGAAGGAAGAATTTTCAGGCAGAATTTTGTAATAGATCATATGGATTGAGGTGAGGTGAGATCACCCATGGGTATCTGTATGATGAGGTATACAATGTTTTGGAAACTTTGGAACAACTCTTGGCACGTTCAAGGACGAATGCATGTTTAAGTAGGGGAGAATGTAACGGTCCAACCAGCCGTTTTGAGTTCTTGAACCTCATTTCCCAATTAGAGCCTTTCCTTGGATGCATATGGTAATTTATGACTTACGTACATGGTTCGAATGGATTTTGTGAGGATTGGATTTAATATGGAACACTTAGTTCCTATTTGGAAGCTTTAAGTTGCATGAATTGACCAATATTTGACTTTTGAGTAAACGGAATCGAAATTGGGTTTCGAAGGTTCCAATTGGTTCTTCTAATGATTTTTGACTTAGGTGTATGTTTGAATTTTTTTGTAGGTTCCTAGAAGGATTTGGCACCATTTGACGAAAGTTGGTAATTTGAAGAACGTAAGAGTTCATAAGTTTGACCAAAAGTTGACTTTGATGTTATGGGACTCCAATTGATGTTCTGAGACTTTTCGTAGGTCTATATAGTTGAATTGAACTTATGTGCAATATTTGGATGTAATATGAAGTGTGTAATTGTGATTTGGACACTCTTTTGAAAGAATGAAGAATTAAGAACTTAAAACAAATTCTATTCGGTTTGAGCCTCGATTCTTTGTTGTGATTTTCCCATATGTATTTTGAGCCTTTGAAAAAGTCCATATAGGTTATTTAGACTTGTAAGAATGATTGGACAGGTTCTTGAGGGGTTTAGATGAGTTTTGGATGGGTTTTTAACGTATTTGGTGTTTGGCGTTATTTTGAGCATAAGCATGTAATGATCCAAAGGTTCATTTTTAGTTCTAGAGATCGGAATTCAATTTTACGATTTTCGGGAGTTTGATAATAATTTATAGGACTGATCTGGAATGTTTGGTTTAATTCTAGAAAGTCCCATTTGGGATATTACCGTGAAGCATGAGTTAAATCTTTAACGAGCGGAGTTGGTATCGCATTGAGCGAATCAACTCGGAATTGAGTTTTGACTGAACAACTACGTTTGTATTATAATTTGGGACTCATAGGAACAAGAATCATCGAATTCCGATTTCATATGAGTGAGTTAGTGTCTTTTTAGAGAAACATAAGTGGCTGGTGCATGTAGGTTATGGTGCGCACTTTTAGTGACCATATTTTATACTTTTCGCGACGGGAAACGGGATTTTAGTGACCACATTAGTGTTTATTTGGACATTTTTTAAGAAGCTCATTTCACTATTTTTGGAGTTAGGGAACGACGATTGAGGTGATGTTTGCAAAGGAATTCACTCCAACCTCATGGGGTAAGTCTTTCTACCTTATATTTGATTTTATATATTGATTCCCAATAGATTTCTACACAAAAAATATAGTATTTTAAAAGTGAAATCTGGGAGTTTTTGCCTACACTTTAAGAGTGTATTTTAGGTATTTGAGTGCCGATTTGGATTCGGTTTTCAAAACTAATTATATACTAGGACTCGGTAGGTTATGGGTCATCAAATTTTTATATTGATTTCGGATTTCGGGTACGTCGGCCCGAGTTGATTTTTGGGGATCTCTTCAAAGATCGAAACTTTATGGATTGGGATTGCTTCCTATGACATTGTTGACTTCCTTGGATGATATTTGGCTTGATTTGCGTGATTGGAGGGCTAGATCAAGGTTTTGACACGATTTGAAGTTGAAGACTAGCCCGGATTAGGTAAGTATCTTGCCTAAGCTTAGATTGAGTGTATTTTCCCATTGTCTATGATATTTGTTATATGTTGGGGGTGATGTATATACGAGTTGACGAGAATATATATATATATATATATGCAATGGGTTATTCATGAACCGGGTAGATTTTAGGCTATTATATGCCTTATTTTGCGGTTATGCTTCTTTGATATCGTGTTTTCCCCATTTGTATGGCTACGTGAGCTACCATTCATACTAGAAATCATGTCTAGGCTATTTTCTTATTTATTGAGGCATGATAAGACTATTTTTGCTATGTTGAGCAATTTGCCTTACTCGTAGTCACACTTTTAGTCTTGATATTATATCTCTATGTTATACCTCTATATCTATGCACTTTTTATATGTTAACTCATATGTTGTTGATGTCCTTGTGTGTGACATGAATTTGAGTTGAATCGTGGCACGTGGGTATATTTCGTATAGTATGGTGAATGATGTTCTATGAGATGTTGGCAAATGGAGACTTGAGCATATTAATGGGTAATCTTGTGCCATAGAGCCATGTTGGTATCGATAATGAGGTGACGCATACGTCAGGACCATGTTGTTGAGTGGTATTGATAGTGAGGTGACGCTTGCTCTAGGCCTCGTATTGCGCTAATTGTTAATGATCATTGACTTAGATCCAATCAGCACTTGAACTAGGACCCGCCCCTCCAGAGTCATGTAATAATATGTGGCTGCAGGCATATGGATCATATATGTTCTTGGTGAGGGACTTATGTCAGGCACCCGTACAATGTTGAGAGAGAGATAAAGATAGAGAGAGAGAGAGAGAGAGAGAGAGAGAGAGAGAGATATTGTGTGTATGTGTGTGATGGTCCATAGGCATTTTGCTAGGCACCGTGAGAGTTTTGAGAGTATGATTGAGTTGTACTTTGTTCCAAGCATTATGAATTTGTTGAGATTACATATACTTGATATTTAAATTGTGATTCTTTGTTGATTTGGCATGTATATTTTGCATGCAGCCATGGAGTCGTATTATTTCTCATGCTAATTGGTATTTGATATATCTATTTGATGTTGAGAGATTGATATTACAGTTTGATCCTGTTAAATCCTTGTCTAAGTGAATTATGTTGAAGAGTTTATGCCTTGAATGTTATATATGAAAAGCATGACAATTTCTCATCTTACTTGTTAGAGTTGAGCCTGTTATTATTTGAGCTATATTTCCCGATATGTCATTGTTCTACTGTTATTGATGTTGTTGGATGTGGAAAATGAGAATCAGACCTTCCCAAGCTGATCACTACTTTCGGCCCGAGCTTAGGCATGCTACTTATTGAGTACATGAGGTCGGTTGTTCTCATACTACACTCTGATCTTTATGTGCAGATCCAGGTATTGTTGATCATGGTAATTGCCCGTAAACCAGATCCGGGTTAGTTTGGAAATTCTGAGGTAGCAATGTTGTTCCCTTCGCAAGACTTGAAGTCTCTTTTCTTATTTCATGTTATTATTGTTTAGTCTTTTGAACAATATTGTATTTGAATAGACCTTGTATTTACCTATTCTATAGAGCTGATGTACTTGATAACCCTAGATTTTGGGAGAGTTTATCGTTGTATCAGTATTTTGACTTTATTTAATTATATAATTCCAAATTTGAGTCTATTTAGTACTTTAATTGAATTTTATTTATGCATAATAGTTGTTGGCTTGCGTAGCGAGAAACATTAGGTGTCATCACGGCTACAGTGGGATTTTAGGTCGTGACATTAATTCTTTAGAGTATTCATTTGCTAACGGGACAAGAGTCGTTCGACATGTTTGGCTAGGCATCGAGGACTAGAACAGAGTGGGTGACTCGAGAATGGTTCTGGTGGGTTCAAGTTCCACGATGGTATCCTTAAGGATTTACCAAATTCATTCTGCGACTAAGGATTTGAGATTTGTATTGGATTAAGGAAGAGACTCGGAGTGCTTATGTGTCATCACTTATTCTGCAATGCAATATTGAGGAGATGAAAGGAACAACTTCAAATTCGTTGAAGGTCTCTTTAGAGTAAACACTTCGGCTTATGGTACTTTTGGTTGCATAAAAGGGAGTAAAGTGGCTTACAGATCTTAGGATGACATAGTTTCCTATTGGGGTCACTTGGGATGAGTTTTGGTGAAAGGCAACATAGTTTTGGGAAAGCAAAGTGATGTCTTTAAGGCAGGTGAAGAGTAATTTGAGGAAGTTGGATCAGCATAACAGGTACTCTTGCGTTACGACTTTGGGTTTGGAAGCTTGTGTGACTTGGTTGGCTTGGAAAGACTCAGCTTCAATGATTGATTATTGTGTATGTGGATTTATAAGAGCTCGGGGACTATCCTACTTGTGACTTGGAGTAGATAAAGGGATTCTTGTACTTGGATATGATCTCATGATGGATGTGGGGAGTCGTGCAAGGTTTGGGTTGCTTTGCGAGTTTGCGGTTCATCTTCGGGTAGAAGGTTTGAGATCAAAGATAACCCAAATAATTTGTGTTGCTTAAGAAGCATACTAGTACAAATTTCAGTATCACCGAGAATGGGAATGTGTTGTAGAAGATGCTTACATATGGGGTCTGTGGACAATTCAACTAAGCGCTACAACATTTGTATGATAGTCAGTTGGTGAGGTTCATATTTTATTTGCCGACATGGAGGAATATATGGAAACACATATTTCGAGATACTTGCGAGTGCAACTTCAAAGTAGTGTTTGAATAAGCATGTTCACTATGGTAAAGGATCTTGCACATTTGAGGTATAGAGAATGAATTTCTAGAAGTGGGACTGTCTCTTTGTTTGTGGTAAGTGGAAGTGTGTAGTGGTTAGGTAGCTGGTTGTATGCATTCTAGATAGGAGATTTGAGGAGATTATGCTTTATAGAACTTCCGGTTCATGGTATTTGATGTGCTTTAATCTTCCTATATATCGCAAGATTATCCTTCTCATAGGTCTTGGTTTGAGGAGTATGGTTCAAGAGGTTGTTGACATTATTTTTGTGTGTTGAGATGATGAACATGTTAAGTAAGGACTTTAGAGGATCAAGGATTTGTATATTTAATCTATTGGGTTTCATGAGGTTGTAGCTGATCATGAGTTGGGTAGTTGGTAATTGGATTGATAAAGGCTTGCAAGTATATGTTCATAGTTGAGGTCGGTAGCTTATAGGTCTCATGTGTGTCCATGAGCAGAGGTTGGAATGGGTCCTTATTAGCTTATGGAAGGCTTAGTACTACTTCAAAAGAAGGTAGGGTCAGTTTAGGTGTCTACAGATAGAGCAATTGAGGATGCGCATTCCATGGCGGGTCAGATTTGCTTGTACAAGCAAGGTTTCATATGGGTGTGGCATCCAAAAAGGTTACAGTTATATGGTATAATTTTTACTATCGAATTTGATATGGTAATAACTCACTATGTGATTATGGCAGTTATGCCAGGTGGTTTGGGTACACCAGTTATGTTTCGTTGAGTTTTCTTAATGGTTGCACAATGGACAAGTGGAATAAGATGTATAGCTACTCATAGACTTGTAGATTTAGAACACCACAAACTTAGGGAGTCATTGGGTGATGAGTTACTTTTTCAAAGTGTTTCCATATTTAGGTTATTACTTATATTGTGCAAACCATGTAGTTTGAGTGTCCATATGGAATTTGGTATGACTTGTAGGTGGAGCATCTTGTACTACATAAGTCGAAACTTATGGACTTGGAATTAGCATGATCGGATTTGGATACGGAATATTTGGAAGAAGAATGCTTGTAGGAAGCCTAGGACAGACAGTGATTCTTACCGGATGAGAGAAATCTACGACCTATCGATATAATGCGTGATTATGAGATTATACAAGTTTCTTTCATCATTAGTAGGATTGCAAAGGCTTGGAACAAGTTTATTTGAGATGAGGTATTTTACCGATATCGGGTTTGGTAATGAGCAGTTATTGCAGTCAGAAGATGTTTCTATAGGTATATGAGTTATGGGATGAATCATGTGGTTTCATCTTGGAAGTAACTTTATGGCTTGGTACAATTTTTGGGGGTTGATTGTAAGGGCCCGACCAGTTATTTTAAGTTTCAGCACTTTATTCGGGGGTTTGAGACTTTGAATAGCTTCAAATTATGCATTATGACTTGCGTGTATAGCCGGTTTTGATTTTTGAGGGGTTCGGAGATGATTTGGAAGAATAATTCTCAAATCGGAAGCTTTATAATGGAAGAGTTGACCAAGGTTTGACTTTGAGTAAACGATCTTAGATTCTTATTTTGATAGTTCCAATACCTTTGTATGGTGATTTTGGACTTGAGCGTATGTTCTAATTTTGATTTGGAGGTTCTAGGTTAATTTGGCTCTATTTGTCAAAAGTTGGAAGTTCGAAGGCTTAAAGAGTTCTTAAGTTTGACTGGTAATTGACCTTGAGGATATCAGGTTCCGATTGTCATTTTTGGACTTGGAATAGGTTTGTCATGTCATTTGAGACTTGTGTGCAAAATTCGGTGACATTCCGAGTTGGTTTGATAGTAATCAGACGCTTAGTTTGAAGTTGGAAGTTTATGAAATTATGAAATCAATCTTGATCGACGATTCTTGATTTTGATGTTAATTATGATGTTTGGATAAGTCTGGATAATGTATTTGGACTTGTTGGTATGATTAGACAGAGTCGCGTGGAGCTCAGATTAGTTTCGGGGTGGTTTCAGATCATTTTTGGACCACTTTGTGATTGTTGATGCTCTGGTGTTCTTTGTGTCAGTGGCCATAGGGTCGCGTTAGCATAGACTAATTTTCGCCACTAGTAATTTGTTCTTCTCATTCGACATTATATCCTCGCCTTCGTAGAGAAGTGTGGATGTTGGCTAGCGCATTCGCGAAGTGTTGAAGAAGGCTAGTTAGCAGCCTTTTCCTTTTGTGCAATTGGTAGGCCAGTTGTCCTTCTCATTCACGTGATGAATGTCGCATTCGCGATGAATGCTTTAGGTTATGGGTTATTTTGTTCTCAGAAAATGCGGGCCTGAGGTCTCGTTCGCATGGTACACTGTTGGGCAGACTATTTGAGTTGTCATTTTCGGACTTGAGTTTATTTTATTATATTTTGAGATATTTAGGTAATTTTCACCCTCTTGGATTGGGTAAGTGTTCTTCACTCGGATTTGATTATTATTCATGATTCTATATTGATTTTTGGCATTTGATTGGTGAATCTAAGAGGAATGAATTGGGAGTTTTGACAAAACTTTTCTAAAGCAAAAAATAGAGATTTGAATGCTGATTCGGATGAAACGTTTATATTTAGACTCGTATTGGAATGAGTGTTTGGGATATGTGAGTTATTTCGGGTTCCGTGGTGCGGATTTGACTTTTTTGGTTGACTTTGTATATTTGTATAAAGGTCGAAGCTTGATAGATTGATATCGCTTCCTATGGCATTGTTGACTTCTTTGGATTATGTTTGACTTGGATTTTCATAATTGGAGGGATATATTGAGGTTTTGACGCGATTCGCAGTTGAATACTAGCCCAGATGAGATAAGTATCTTGCCTAAGCTTGGTTTGAGGGTAATTTGCCCCTTGGTTGTGATATTTGTTATATGTTAGGGTGGCGTATATGCGAGGTGACAAGCTTTTATGCATGCATCATGGTTATTCATGATCGGGTTAGAATCTTAGGCTATTATATGCCTCGTTTCGCTATCATGCTTGTTTGATATCATGTTTTCTCTGTTGTATGAATACATGAGTTATTTATCATGCTTTAAATCATGTCTAGGCTATCGGCTTTATTGTTTGAGACATGATAGGGCTATTTTTGCCATGCTGAGCTATTTCTTAGCCGCAGTCATAATGTTCAGTCATGATATTATGTATGTGTCGTACAACTCTGTCTCTGTGTACTTTTGGTATATTATCTCACATGTTGTTAGTGTCCTTATACGTGACACGAGTTTGAGTTGAATTTTAGTACTTTGTTATATTTAGTGTGGTATATTGAAATATGTTTCTGTGAGATGTTGGCATATGGAGACTTGAGTGGATTGATGACTGATCTTGGGTCATAGAGCCGTGTTGGTATTGATATTGAGGTGACACTTGCATTAGGCCCCATGATGGGCTAATTGGTATTGATATTGAGGTGTCATATGTTCTAGGCTCCATATTGGGGTAGACGATATTGATCATTGACTTTCCCCACAGCGCTTGGGTAAGGACCCCCCCCTCCCCCTCCAAAGTCAGGTATTAACCATGGGCATAGGCACAAGGTCATATATATGTGCTGGGGTAAGGGACTTGTGTCAAACACCCGTACAGTGATGAGTGTGTGTATGTATGTGTTTATAAGGGTCCAAAGGCTTTGAGCCAGGCAATGAGGAGCATACTTAGAGTATGATTGAGGGTTACCTTATACCAGGCACTATGAATGTGTTGAGATTATGTGTAGTTGATATTTAAATGATGATTCTTTGTTGATTTGGCATGTATAAATGACATGCATACATATAGCATTATTATCCCTCATGCTAATTGGTAATTGATGAGTCTACTTGATGTTTAGATATTGATATCACAGTTGTATCTTGATAAATACATGTGTAAGTAAATTCTATGGAAGTTGATGCCTTGACTGCTATATCTGACAAACACGTTTATTTCTCCTCCTATTGTGTTAAGCTGAGCCTATCATTATTTGAGTTGTTTTCTTTTATATGTGATTATTATGCTGTTATTGTTGTTGTTTGCTGGGGAGAGTGAGCATCAGGCCCTTGCCTAGCTCTTCACTGCTTTCAGCCCGAGGTTAGACTTGCTACTTACTGAAAAAATGGGGCTGGTTTTACTCATACTACACTTTGCACTTCGTGTGCCGATCTAGGTGTTGTTGATCATAGTAGTTGCCCGTGATCTGGATTAGGGGCTATCTCAAGACAGAACCGATAATCCATTCGTAGGACTTGAAGTCCCTTTCTGTATTTCATGCTATCATTGTTTAGTCTGTCGAACAATATCGTATTTGACTCAAACCTTATATTTACTTATTTTATAGAGCTCATGCAATCAATGACACCAAATCATGGGATGGTTTTAGTTTATTATTGTTCTTGGCTTCATTTTTTTATGATTATTCCACTAATGAGACTATTAATACTGTTATTTAAGTTTGTTTCTGCTTACTGATTGATTGATTACCTAGAAAATGGTGTTAGGAGTCGTCAAGGCTCTGGTGGAATATTGGGTCGACAAGTTGGTATCAGAGCACTAGGTTGCATAGGTCTCACGAGTCATGAGCATGCCTAGTAAAGACTTGTAGATCGGTATGGAGACGTTTATACTTATCTTGGTTGTATTAGATGCTGCATGTCCAGTCGAGCAGCATGTACTGGGTGAGACAATGTTATTGGACCTTGAATCAGTGCTATCATATTTGTATAATAAATGTTGGAAGAAGAATGTCACTAACCAACTTAGAGTTTGGCAATGGTTCATGTTGAGCAGGAGAACTCGATGAACTATAGATTTGACGCGTGGCTATGATTCTACACATCTCTTCATCATTTGAAGCATTGCGAGGTTTGGAACAAGGTTTTATGTGTCATGAGGTATATTAGTGGTACCGGATTTGGTAATGAGTAGCTATGGTAGTCAGAAGATATTGCTATGGGCATATGAGTAATGCGGTACATTGTGTTGTTGCATCTTGGGAGTATGCTTCTACTTTGATACAACTTGTTGAGATTGATACAGTATATATATATATATATATATATATATATATATAAAAGAATCGGATCCTAGAGGGAACTCCGGAAGTTAGGAATTGGTTCTAAAGATTGCAAGTTAAGGTTGAAGGAAGAAATTTCAGCCCGGATTATGTAATGGCCTTATGTGGTTGGAGGTGACGTGAGATTACCCAGGGGAATGTGTATGATGAGTAATTCAGTTATTTGGTAGCATTGGAACAACTCTCGACACGTTCGAGGACGAACGTATGTTTAAGTGGGGGGGGAGGGGGAAAGTAATGACCCGACCGGTCATTTTGAGTTTCAACACTTTGTTTGGGAGTTTGAGACTTTGAGTAGCTTCACATTATGCATTTTGACTTATGTGTATAGTTGGTATTGATTTTCGAGGGTTCAGATTTGATTTGAAAGAATAATTCTTAATTCGGAAGCTTTAAATTGAAAGAGTTGACCAAGGTTTGACTTTTGTGTAAACAATCTCGGATTAGCGTTTTGATATTCTAATAGGCTCGTATGGTGATTTTGGACATGCGCGAATGTTCGGATTTGGATTTGGAGGTTCTAGGTTTAATTGCTCTATTTGTCAAAAGTTGAAAATTTGAAGGTTTGGACAGTTCATAAGTTTTACTGGGAGTTTACTTTGAGGCTATCGGTTGGATTGTCATTTGGCGACTTGTAATAGGTTTGTTATGTCAATTGTGACTTGTGTGAAAAATTCGGTAGCTTTCCGAGTTGGTCTGATAGGAATCAGACGCTTGGTTTGAAGTTGGAAGTTTATGAACTTAAGAGATCGATTTTGATCGGTGATTCTTGGTTTTGATATTAATTACAGTATCTGTAGCCTATGGATAAGTTTGGATAATGTATTTGGACTTCTTGGTATGATTGGACGAGGACCCATTGGCTCGGGTGAGTTCCGGGGTATTTTTGGATCATATTTGGACAACTTTGTGATTGCTGATGTTCTGATGTTCTTCGTGTTCGCGGCCATAGGGTCGAATTCACATTGAATAATTTTGTCCACTGGTAATTTGCGCTTCACATTTGCGATTACGTCCTCGTGTTCGCGGAGCAGTGTGGATGTTGGCTAGTGGGTTCGCGTTCGTATCTTCGTATTCGCAAATTGTTGGAGAAGGTCGGTCATCCTTTCATGTTCGCGCTTGATCTCTTGCATTCGCGCAGTTGGGAGTCTCATTGGCCTTTGTATTTGCGTTATGAATTTTATGTTCACAACAAAGGCTTTAGGCACTGGGTTATTTTATTCTTGGCAAACGCAGGTCTGAGGTCATGTTCACGCAGTACACTGCTAGGCAGACTATTTGAGTTGTCATTTCCAGACTTTGAGCTCATTTTATTATATGTTTAGATTGGGATCTTGGATTAAGGAAATTCTTTAGGCGATTTGCACCCACTTGGATTGGCTAATTGTTCTTGACCCGGATTTAATTATTATTCATGATTCTATCTTGATTTTTGGCATTGGATTGGTGAATCTAAGAGTAAAGAATTGGGGGTTTTGGCAGAACTTTTCTACAATGAAAAATAAAGATTTGAACCCCGATTTAGAGTCGGTTCGGATGAAACTTGTATATTTGAAATTGTATTAAAATGGATGTTTGTGATTTGTGAGTTTTGTCGGGTTTCGAAGTGTGGACCCGGGTTGACTTTGTGACGTTTTGGTTCACTTTGTGTATTTGTATAAAGGTCAAAGTTTTATGGATTGAGATCGTTTCTATGGCATCGTTAACTTCTTTGGATGATGTTTGGCTTGGATTTGCGCGATTGGAGGGCTAGATTGAGGTTTTGACGCAATTCGAGGTTGAAAACTAGCTCGGATGAGGTAAGTATCTTGCCTAAGCTTGGTTTTAGGGTAATATTCCCATTGACTATGATGTTTGTTATATGTTGAGGGTGACGTTTATATGAGGTAAAGAGCGTATATGTGTGCACCATGATAATTCATGATCCGGGTAGAATCTTAGGCTATTAAGTTCCTTGTTTTGCTATCATGCATCTTTAATATCATGTTTTCTCCATTGTATGACTACGTGTATCATTTTTCGTATTAAAAAATCATGTCTAGTCTATTTGCTTATTTGTTTGAGATATTATATGGTTATTTTTGCTATGTTGAGCTATTTGCTTAGCCGTAGTCATACTGTTCAACCATGATATTATATTTGTGTGTTATAACTCTCTCTCTGTGCACTTTTGATATGTGATGTTTGTACGTGAGACGAGTTTGAGATGAATTGTAGTATGTTGGTATATTCCGTGTGGTATATTGAATTATATTTCTGTGAGATGATGGCCTATAGAGACTTGAGCGGGTTGATTACTGATCTTGGGCCATAGAGCGGTATTGGTTTTGATATTGAGGTGACGTTTGCGACATACCCCATGATGGGCTGAGTTGTACTGATATTGAGGTGACGTGTGGGCCAAGCCCCATATTGGGCTAGATGATATTTATTGTTGACTTTGATTCAATCAACGCTTGGGCAAGGACCCGCCCTTCCAAAGTCTGGTATTAACCATGGGCGCAGGCACATGGTCATATATATGTGCTTAGGTGAGGGACTTATGTTAGGCACCCATACAGTGCTGAGTGTGTGTATGTGTGTGCCTATGAGGGTCCATAGGCTTTGAGCCCAGCACCGGGAGCGTGCTTAGAGTATGATTGAGGGCTACTTTGTACCAGGATGAATGTGATGCGATTATATGTACTTGATATTTAAATTATGATTCTTTTTTTATTTGGCATGTATAACTGACATGCTGGCATAGAGCTATATTATCCCTCATGCTAATTGGTAATTGATGACTCTACTTGATGTTAGAGTTTGATATCACATTTTTATCTTGTTAAATACCTATCAAAGTGAATTATGTCGCAGTTGATGCCTTGACTGTTATATATGAAAAGCATGTCTATTTCTCCTCCTATTGTGTTAAGCTGAACCTGTCATTATTTGAGTTATTTTCTTTCATATGCTATTATTCTATTGTTATTGTTATTGTTATTGTTTTTAGTTGGTTGTGGAGAGTGAGCATCGGACCTTTCCAAGCTCGTCACTAATTTCAGCCCGAGGCTAGTTGCTACTTATTGAGTACATGGGGTCGGTTATACTCATACTATACTTTACACTTCGTGTGCATATCTAGGTGTTGTTGATCGTGGAAGTTGCCTATGAGCCAATTCCGGATTAGTAGGAGATCTCAAGGTAGAACCGTTGTTCCGTTCGCATGACTTGAAATTCCTTTCCTTATTTCATGCTAACACTGTTTAGTCTGTCGACCAATATTGTATTTGACTAAGACATTGTATTTATTTATTCTATACAGATCATGTACTCGATGACACAATATCATGGGATAGTTTTAGCATATTGTTGTTATTGGCTTCAGTTATTTATGATTATTCCGCTAATGAGACTATTCAATACTGTTATTTGAGTTTGTTTCTGCTTATTGATTGATGGCTTGCCTAGCAAGTGTTGTTAGGCGTCGCCACGGCTTCACTGAGATTTTTGGTCGTGATATTGATTTAATGAACATATACAAGAATCAACTTTTCAAATAAGGTTCCGGATATTGAAGTTGGGTTTGAAGGCTTGTGAGATAAAGTTCAAGATAATACTTCAACCAAGATGTATTAACAGATGTGTATTGATAGGGGTGGCATGTGATCGCTCGCAGAAATATATATGGTGAGTTTATATGGATTTTGACGGTTGTGGAATGACTCTTGCACGTTGGAGGACGAACGTATGTTTAAGTGGGGGAGAATGTAATGAACCAATCGGTCGTTTTGAGTTCTAGCATTTCATTGTGATGTCATACCTCGAGTAAGTTCATTTTATGTTTTACGACTTGTGCAAATGGTTGATTTTGATTTCTGAGAGGTTTGGGAGTATTTTGGAAGATAAATTCTTAATTGGAAGCTTTAAGTTGAAAACATTTATCAAAGTTTGACTTTTGGATAAATAGAATCATTATCAAGTTTTGATGGTTCTGGTAGGCTCTTATAATGATTTTATACTTGTACGTATGTTCGGATTATAATTTGGATATTCCTAGAAGGATTTAACACCATTTGTTGAAAATTGGCAATTTGAAGAACTTAAGAGTTCATAAGTTTGACCAAGTGTTCACTTTGATGTTACTGGACTCCAATGGATGTTCCTAGACTTTGGATAGATCTATATGGTTGTATTGAATTTATTTGCAAAGTTTGAAAGTAATCCGAAGTGTCTAAGTGGTTTTCAGACACTCTTTTGAAAGAACAAAAATTTAAGAACTTAAGAGAAATCCTATTCGGGTTGAGCCTAGATTATTTATTGTGATATTCCCATGGGGGTTTTGACCTTTGGACAAGTCCATATAGGGTATTTTGACTTTTAGGAATGATTGGATGAAGTATCAAGGAGCTCGGGTGAGTTTTGACATATTTAGGCAAGTTCAGAAAGAATTGAGTTACTGAAACAAGACTTTTCTGAAGATGACCTGACTTCGGAAGAGCATATCTCCCAATCCATAATGAATTATTGGATAAGCTTTCTATGAGATTGTTGTACTTTGAGTCTAGTTTCTGGTAGTTCAAATCGTTTATCTTAAAGATATTTGGGATAAGCATTTTATGAGATTGTAGTACTGTGAGTCTAGTTTCTGGTAGTTCAAACCGTTCGTCGTTTAGACTTTTGTACGGGGAGTATAGCCATTTTACTTAAATTTGTTAGTACAATATTGAGTACTAGATCATTCTGCGATAGATCTGCAGCCTACATTCCATTTTTGCGGGCCGCAGACATGTTATGCGGGCACCTGGACACATTGTTTTGTAGCAATTCTCCGAAGCTATTTAAGATCGAACTTTATAATTTTCATTTTGTTTTAAAAGTTTTGGAGCTCATTTTGAGTGTTTTGAGGCTAGGGTTTTACCTACAAGCATGGGGTAAGTAATTCTAACCTAAATCTATGGTTTGTACATAGATTTATCACCAGATTAACATCAAAATATGAATTTGAATAAGAGAAACACAGGTTTTTGAAACTTAAAGCTAGAACCACCCAAATTGAGTTTTGAATATCCAAATGGACTGCAAATAAAAATCTATGTACATATTTGGACGCGTGGAGGATTGTATTGCCAAAATTTAGTATTAGTCTCGGGTTTTGACCAAGTGGGACTATTTTGACTTTTTGATTGACTTTTTGAGGTTTCTTCAAATGTCAAATTTTCTTGATTGAGATCATTTTCTTTAGCAATGTTTGACTTTCGTAAATGATGTTCGGCTAGGTTTGGACTATTGGAGGTCAAGAACGAGAAAAAAGACACGATTTGGGGTTGAAGGCTAGCCTAGATAAGGAAGTATCTTGCCTAATCTCGATTTGAGGGATCATTTTTAAAAAAATAAAATTATTTGTTACATTCTCTGTGCTTTGGGGGTAACGTATATGCGAGGTAATGAGTGTATATGTAGATACAGAGGTTATACCATATTTTTCATAGATTCTAGGTTTTTATATGCTTTGATTAGGTGTATATTCATCGTAACTTATTTTCTAGTTAATTTTTATGACTACGTGAAAAATTATTCATGCGTAGAAATTATATTTTAACTTATGACATCTTATTTACGTCCGACGAGAAATTCTTGAGATTTGTTGATATACTTGATTTGGCCGTAGTCACCCATTATATTATGAACATACATCCTCACTTGTTATCCTTGTAATATACCTTAAAATGTTGTATGACTACTTGAGTTTCATATTTCATGTTAGAGATCATGTTTAGATTTTTGGATTTTTAATTGGACATAATGATTAGTTGTAGTATGAATTACGTATTGGAGTTACAATCATACGTTACATACATGCATATATCATGCATAGAGATCATCTCTTTTTCATATGCATATGATTCCATTATATGGGCCAAGATTTTAGCATGTGAGTTCTCCGTGTAGTTGAGATGATTATAGCACGAGGTTTCTGTTGTGCGATATTGTAATATTGGTATTATTATGGCATGATTTTTCTACCGTGCATATTATTATGATATTTATATTGATATGACTTGATGGGTTTCCATGATGATGGGTTCCTTTATTGACATTTGGTTATGGATTCATTCCTCCATAGTTAGGTAATTATCCATGTTAATTTGGGCTCTGTGAGCATAGACACGTGGAAAAGTGCTTGGTACTGGGGCACATGGATGGTTTTAGGCACATGGATGATGTGTTGGGTATGTGTGTTCATGCATATTTATATATCTTCATGCATATCATGTACATATGTCATATGGCACATTTCTTACATGCATGAGATTTATTGATTCATACATGCATGAGATTTATTGGCAAAGTTGGGTACATGGACCTTGTACTAGGTTATGATGTATTGTGACTTGTATTGGAAACTTCGATTTGCATGGTTGTATTGACAGATTTAGACTTATGTTAGTACATCTAGAAATACCGGGGTATAATGAAAAGTGGAGCCTTGAGCGTGTATTGACATACTAGACTCATGTAAAATAATTCACAAATAACATTGATATATGTACATTCGAGCATTTTTCACACACGTGAGACTTTTTAGTGGATTGTTGGACACTTGGAGAGTGTCAGATTTGATGTATATATTGAGTCTTTATCATGCATTAACACTTATAGTCATGTTGGATTATTCGTATAAATTCTATTTGAAAATTGGCGAGAAAAGGACCTTTATTATGCATAGCCTCTTTGCTATTATGTAAAAGTACTTGAGTTAGAGATTCTTGGTACAAATCGTATTGATACGCATATTTGGTGCAATGGTACATGCTTTGATTTGGTTATTTGAAAAAACATGATTACTGCCTTCTTCTCAAATTGTTCACATTATTTTTGATATTTGTTGTTTTATGACTGTTTCCTTGGATACCTATCTATATTATATATGCAATTGACCTGTACATGTTATATAAAGTTAGTATCTTTTGGACTAAACCTCGTCACTATTTTGTTGAGTTTAATCTTGATAATTAACGAGTACATGGAGTCAGTTATACTTATACTAAACTTCGGCACGTTACGTGCAGATCTTTAAGCTGAGCTGTTGTGGATGATGAAGGCTAATCTTTAAGATGTACCAACATTCCAGTTGCAAGGTACCACTTTGTTCATGGTAGTTTAGGACTTGTATTTATATTTATTTATATTCCAAATGGATGTTGTATTTCATTCGTACCAGTATTATGAATCTAAATTTTATTGGCTCGTGACTTGTACTACTAATCGTTGGGATAATTGTATTTATTTTTGCAAGCTTATTTATTGTTTATTTGATGATTTCCTATTAGAGTTGTGTTATATGATGGTTAGTTTACCTAGAAGGTTCTATTAGGTGCCAACATGACTTGGTGGACTTTTGAGTCGTGACATTGCTAAATCTGCAGTTCATTGGAGTTACCTTCTCTTATCTAGTCATTACTATTATTTTCATTCAAATAGTATTATGTCACGGCCCAACTCCCACCAGAGCCGCGATGACACCTTACACTACTTGCCAAGCAAGCCACCAATTACATAATAACTTTGAATTTGAATAAAAATGGTTTGATAAACTTAACAATAGAAATATAACAATACTACTAAAACCATCCCCAAAATCTAGTGTCAACGAGTACATGAGAACTAATGAGTATCAAAATACAAGCCAAATCCTTAGTACAATTGTCTGGACAATAGAACAATAATAAGGGAAATAAAAAAAAGAGAGTCAAGGTCTGCGGACGACATAGCAGCTACCTCGATGTCTCCAAATACCAGTACCAACACAGCTCTAGCAACCACAATGTCCAGATATACCTGTGTCTGCACACAAAGTGCAGAATGTAGTATGAGTATAATCGACCCCAGGTATTCAATAAGTAACAATACTAACCGTGGGCTGAAAGTAGTGACGAGCTCAGAAGAAGACAGTCAGTAACTAATATTAATAACAACACAGATATAATAGAGAATCACTCAGCACTGTACGGGTGTCTGGCATCAATGCCCCTCATTAAAGCTCGTGTATATATATATATAACAGTGCGTGAGCTCACTACTGTATGTCAGACTCCGAAGGGACGGATCCTGCCCAAGCCCTAATCAAAGCCAATATGGTCTGTTGTGGCGTGGAGCCCGATCCAAATAATAATTATAGTAATAGAACCAATATAGCCTGCTACGAGGTGCATCCGGATCCAAATAACACTCTCAACACGGATCTAAGGCCCACCTCAGTCATCAACCTCTCAAGTCTCAAGGGCTAACAATCTCATATCACTTAGCCCAACAGCACCACATATGGAAAAACAATGACAACATGTAATGTAACGATGAATGATAAACAGAGACTGAAATGTGATATGCAAATGAAGAAGCACAACTAAGTGTATAATTAAAGTTAATCCAGACAGCCCAAAACAACAGAAATAGCCTCATTAGGTCTCAATCAAATAATCACATAGCCCAAATATGATTTCTAACATAAATCATAACTCGGTTAATCTAACAAGTAGTAAAACACAGATAAAACAGTACATGATATTCAAAAGGTCAACTCGGATCATGATTTCTCTGGTACACGCCCACACGCCCATCACCTAGCATGTGCGTCACCCTGATACATTGCATATAACATGGTTCCAGTGGATAATTACTCTCAAATTCAAGTTTAGAAATGTTATTTACCTCAAAATGCGCAACTCAATACTCCAAAAATCTCTTGCCTTGCGAATCGGCCTCTGAGCGACTCGAATCTACTCAAAGCAACTAAATACTATCAATAATAGCCAAAGGAAATAAATCCAAATGATAAAGCTAAAGTCTTGAATCAAATATGCAAAGTCAACCCAAAAAAGTAAACCCCGGGCCCGCACCTCAAAATCTGGCAAAATTCACAAATTTCGAACACCCATTCATTTACGAGTCCAACCTTACTAATTTCATCCACAAATAGAGCCCCAAATCACCAAATGTCACTCTCCCACCACATAGTCTAAAATCCCCAATTTTCACTCCAAATTGACATAAACTAGGTGTAATAATCTATAGGTAATCAAAATTTAACATAAAAAATGATTAAACTTCACTTACCTCTTCAATTGTAGCAAAAAGTCTCCTAAAAATCGCCTTAGACCGAGCTCCTCAAATCCAATATGAAAAAAATAACCAAACCCCTCATTTTTAACATTGCCCAACGATTCCTGCACCTGCAGCTTAATTTGTCGCACCTGCGATGGTGCTTGTGCGGTCTAAACTTCGATTCTGCGGAAATCACTTAAGTCCCGTACCGCCGCACTTGCGGTCCATCTTTCCGCACCTATGGGACCGCTTTTGCGGTCATATCCTCGCTCCTATGCATCCGCACCCGCGGATCCCTTCCGCATCTGCGGCTCAAGCCTAGCAAGCAAAACTCTGCTTTTGCGAAACTTCTTACGCATCTGTAGCATCGCAGATGCGGAATATCCCTCGCATCTGTGGCCTTCTCCAGATCCAGCCAACCTCGCATCTGTGCACAGTAGGGTGCACTTGCGGTCAATCCCACCGCAGGTGCGAAAATACCAGAAGACAGATTTCCTTCAGCAATTCCACTAAGTCCAAACATGATCCGCAACTCATTTGCATTACACTCGGGACACCATCCAAATACACCAACCAATCCTAAAACACATTATGAACTTACTCAAAGTCTCAAATCGTATCAAAGAACATCGAAATCATGAATCACATCCCAATTTAAGCCTAATGAAACTAATAAACTTTCAACTTCTAAAACAAATGTCGAACCATATCAAACCAACACTGAATAACCACAAATTTTGCAAACTAGTCCCAAATGACACAACAGATCTATTCCAACTCACGGAACCAAAATACTATCTCGTTATTAACAAAGTCAACTCTCGGTCAAACCTCTCAACCTTCCAAACCTTCAACTTTCTAATTTTCGCGAAAAAGCCTCAAACCAACCTACGGACCTTCAAATCAACATTCAGACATTTGCCTAAGTCTAAAATCACCATATGAAGCTATTGGAACTATCAAAACTCCATTTCGGTGTTGTCTACACAAAAATTAAACTCTGGTAAACTCTTTATACTTAAGCATTCGACTTTGGGACTAAGTGTCTCAATTCACGCCGAAACTTCCCCAAAATCAATCCAATCATCCCGGTAAGTCACACAACCACAAATGAACATAGAAGTGTAAATAAATAGGGGAACGAGGCTACAATACACAAAACGACCGGCCACGTAGTTACATATTCGTATTATTTTCAAGATAATTATATTATACTCGTAATTGTCATTCATGACGTTGTATTACAAGCTCTCGGGGATTTGTGTTAGTATTTCTATATTATATCAGATTTATGATTATCTATCTACGCCTTTTTATTAGACAACATTCATAATCCTTGTTTGGTATAATAGAAATTTATTATGTAGATTGTGTGGTTCGCCTAGCTAGCAATGTTAGTTGTAATCATGATCTTGTATTCATTTGTTATGATTGTGAATGCTATTATAATTCTAGGAGTAGGATTAGAATATGGGATTATCAAGATTTGGGATATATTAATTATTCATGAGACACATGGCCGTATTCCAACCACACCCCTTAAACTAGTCGTGTCTTATGTTATGGTTCGGCTTTTTACAAGGGCGACCCCTCTTTTACCCAAAATCTTGCAGCCTTAGAAATTTGACAAGAATGAAAAGAAAATTAGGAAATAGACTCGTTTGCATGAGAGACGTGATAATTTTACGCCTAACTAGGTTTCTTACTTGGCTGGGATAAATGTATGACATATATTTTTCACGCTTCAACTAGTTTATTTATGTTTAAGGATTTATAATATTGCCAATCCTCTGTTACTTGGACTGAGGGCCTATATTAATAAGAAACATAGTAAGGCGTCGACGCTACTTTCCGAAAAATTTACAATTGCTTACAGAATACAAAATATTTATCCTTTAATACATTTGCCTTATTTATAATGATACCCAATAAAAAATTATCGTCTATACTCATTAAATAATTGTCGTTTTCCTATTTTACTAATTTAATTCACAACTCTCACATTCCCTTATCATGCCACTTGATCCTTATTTTTTTTCTTTTTTCTTTCCTTTTTTATTTACTTTTTTTTTCTTTTTCATCCTTTTTTCTTCTTTTCCTTTTCATTTCTCTTCTTTTTTTTTTCTTTTTTCTTTTTTCTTTTTTCCTTTTTCTCATTTTCTTTATTTCTTTCTCCTTTTCTAATTAAATTCATTTTTTTCTTTTTTCTCCATAATCTGATTTCATTCACTTTTTTTTGCGCTTTTTTATTTTTAATAATAAAAAAGATAACTAATATTACAAACTTTCATCTATGTTTTCTTTCTTTTTTTTTGTTGTATATAACTGATAGAATATTGTTTTTCTTTTTTTCTACATCAGTTATCAAAAATAACTTATATAGTATATCTTTTTATTTTTCTTTCTTTCATTCTTTTTTAAGATATGTGCATTACTATAAATATATCTTGCATACATTATCCAAAATATTATATCACTACAGCAAAATGGCATATCCATATAACAATTTAATATATTAGTATTTAGTGTTATACAAAATATTTGTCACAATAGTATATCTAAATGGTATATAAATATACCAAATAGGTATATTATTATTTTATATGTATTCCTAAACCAACTTCAGGTGCAGTAAATAATACCTCTATAAGACCTCATAATACATATCATTTAAGAAAAAAATAATTTAAAAAAAATGAGAACTCCATTGAATAATTGAAAAAGGATGCAATTAATTGTATATTGTTGAATTAAACATTCTACTGTAATAGTATATTATTACATTATATTGTATATTATAGTAATATACAGTTGCAATAAATTGTATATTGTTGAATTAAACATTCTACACCAAATACAGTATACAATTCATCTTCTTCGCTAGTTGTCACGGCCCAAAACAGAGACATAGATTAAGGCTACATATACTCAGTAAGTATCTTGATTATCTCAGAGAAGAAGTGCCAAAGTTTTTAAGTCAAAATATACTCACTTTGCATAACTTGTGCAGCTCAATAACATGTATAACACAGAGAAAATATTCCAGAAAGATAGTTACAGAATAAAGAATATCAACAGTAAAGGTGCCCAACACGATCCAATCCCGTATCAATTGCTAAATAACATGTTCAAGCGAAACTTTCGAAAATCAAGTATATCAATGCATGATGATAATTTCCTTTTTATATCAATCTATTATGCTACCAACAACTCAATAAAACAGGAGATATCAACGCAACCAAGATAATTCTATCCTGACAATCAAATCGTCAAATAGTGTAAAGGCATAGATTGACATGTTAGATGCCACGTTAAGACATGTAAAATGAACGATAAATCATAAAGAATTCACTTGCACAATCAAGGTAACACCCAGTTTTTTTAAACAACAAGTCATCAAATAGAAACACAAAAATATGATACCTCGTGCCCACATTTCTGTCACAATAAAAATATCCACCTTTATCACTCCTCCTTAACAAAATAACAATATCTACCTGTATCACCCCACCATGACACAATCACAATATCTAACTGTATTTCTCTGCCCTGACATAATTACAATATACAACCGTATCGCTCCGCCCTGAAACAATCACAATATCTAACTGTATCGTTCCGTCCTGATACAATCACAATATCCAACCTTATCGCTCCGCCCTCACACAATCAGAATATTCAACCATATCGCTCTGCCTTGATACAATTATAATATCCAACTATATCACTCCGCTTGACACAATCACAATTATCACAACCGCATAACAAAAATATCATGTCATCCTTCAAATCAACCTGCCAAGCATGTCCACATATTTCACAATCATAATAATACAAGATAACAAATCATCATCAAGAGACATTTCCTCACAACTAATCAAAAAAGTACACAAAGAAATAATAACAATAAAAATGAGGATGAGGTTCAACATATAAAATATGAGTACAACAAAATCAAATACAATAACCAAGATCAAGTAGTCATACAAAGGATCACATATCTATCACAGAGTGCACACGTCCCAATCATGCCACAACACAAGAACAAGTACGGATGTGTGCTAGTAACATATGTGTATTTACTTCTGAGACAAGTTTAGCATAAATCTCAAGATTAGTTCATCATGTTCAAACTAAAACACCAATAGCCTTAACATTAGCTCTAGCCTGATTTATTATGCTCACGTAGTCAATTAATTGAATAACATATAGAGTAATATAAAATCTAACATGAGTATGAATACCCATGGCACATGTATATACGCTCGCCACCTAATATATACACCACCCCACATGTATCAAACAATATCAATTATTTGAAAAAATTACCTTAACTAAAGCTCGGCAAGATACTTACCTCGAACAAGCTAAATCAATACTCTAAAAATACCTGCCGTATAAATCGAGCTCCAAACGGCTCGAATCTAGTAAAAAACAAATCAATAATATCAAATGATGCCATAGAAATGAAACCCAAATGATAAAGGTTGAATCTTTAATCAAATACTCAATGTCAACCAATGAGTCAAGCCAGGTGCCCCCCCCTCCCCTCTTCCCCCCTCGAAACCTGACAAAAATCACAAATCCCGAAAAATCATTCGAATACGAGTCCAAGTATACAAGTTTCATTCAAAACCAACTCCAAACGGGGTTCATATCTCTATTTTTGACTTTAGAAAAGTTTAGCCAAAACCCCTAATTTCTCTCTTAAAGTCACCATCCCTCCAAAACCAAAGTCGAGTAATCGCATCCCAACCCACAGCTTAAATAACTACACCTCTCTATACAAATGATCAAAGTGTACAGTAGCATCGATCCAGAAATATGGAAAATGCTCCCCCGTCTGGTGGTGAAAAACCACCAGACCAACCTCTAAAAAACCCTCTTTGAGTTATGAACAATCCCCAACAAGCAGCTTCTTAAAAATCTCTCCTAGCTGCTATGGATACTCCTCTTGGTGCAACGGCCACTACTGAAACAAATCGAGCCAGGCCAAATGTTGGAGTTTGTTCCCCACGTAAAGATGTAGTTGCTAACCAATTTTCAAAACATTTAACTGCAGGATTTGGGACTTCTGACCACATGCAACTCTCCCATGAAAATCTTGTCTTGAAATGATTTTATCGGAAATGATGTTCTAGTGGTCCAATCTGACCAAAACTGATTTTAAACGATTCCTAGTACAATGAAGGAAGGGCCCAAATCATCTTCACCGGACCTCAAACGGCCAAACTCCACGATTTTGTAAAGTACTACTCCAATTCAACTCAGCAACTCAGGTGCTCAACAAAATACCAGAGACAACTCCTTCAGTCCAATTGTACAGCAATGTGACAGAATACACGCTACTACTGAATGTGAATCTCATCAAATTCTTGGAAGTCAAACAACAGTCATTTCATCTTCACCACAACCTCATGTGGTCGACAATGGAGTTCCAATTGACCAAGGGGATCGGGTAAATAATTCTAAGCCTAAAAGTAATAGGGTGAGTGGCCCAACCAAATAACCAATTATGCCCACTGCTAATAAATTACCCTTAGATAATGCTGCTAATCAGTCTTTAGCCATTGTTAATCAAAGCTCTGCCAATGTTGTAAATGTGCAAAACAAACAGGAAAAGAAACATCTCAAACCTGCTCATAATCACAGACAACCAAAAGTCTCAGCCAACTTTGATAGACCTACCAAAACCATAACTTCCAAACCACTTGTTCACAATCCTGTTGAAGTTCCTGATAATACCCTCACACATGTCACACCTCCAAAACACCAAGTTAAGAGGTCTCAAAACCCCCCTTCCCCCCCCCCCGAAGCTCCATTTCCTATTGTCACTCGCTCATATGCCACCAAGATGAGAGCCAAACTTACTGAGGAAAGAGTTCCTATTGAGTTTACCCCTCCCAAAATCACCACTAAGCAAGGAATGCCTGCTATAGTTTTCAAAAAGGAGGATTACATGATTAAATTGGCTACCAAATATCAATTACTGTGGTTGGAATGTTTTCCAACACAATGCCTAGAATGGAGGTTATTAGAAGAAGTTTCATCACTCGAACAAAGTTAGTAGGAGGAGTGAAGATTGCACATTTCAATTCAAGGACTGTTTATATAAACTTGGACAGTGAATATGATCATGCAACTGTATAGAACAAGTAGTAAATGTATATTCAGGGGAAAATGGTGATAATTGAGTCCTGGTCTCCACTATTCAATCCCAATGAAGAATCTCCAATTGAACCATTATGGGTAGTCATCCCAGAACTCCCATGGCATTTTTACTACAGGGAGATCCTTATCCCTCTTTGATCATCTATTGGAAAAGCATTGTTTCTGGATGTGGCTTCCTTTCAAAAAATAAGAGGTAGTGTAGCAAAGGTCAAGATGCAGATTGACCTCACTAAGGAAATACCTCATCATGTTTGGTTGGGGTTTGATGAAGATCAAGATATGAATGGGGATGGAAAATAGTTAGAAGTTCAATATGAGAGTGTCCCTGGCTATTGCTTGTATTGCAAGCACATTGGTCACTTGCCACACACTTTCCCCAAGAGATTGCATGATGAAGGAATACAGAAAAGAAGTGGAACCTACATGGCTTCTAATGAAAAGAACTCTGAAGGAGAAGCATGACCATCAAGTGGTCAACCAGTACCAAAACAGTCAAAACCATGCAAACAAACACCAGAGGACTCAGCAGAACAATCACAAAAGTATTCATCGGACCAATGAAGAGCAGACAAGAGAGGTTCACCAAAATGCACGGGTTGACCTTCAAACAAGGATTGAAAAACTTAGAAGAAGAAGCACTTCAAAGGAATACAAAACCATACCAAGAAAACACAAGCTAACTAAATTCCAAAATAACATAACAACCAACAATCAGGGCCAACAACTAAAGAACATAATGTCCATCAAAATTCAGGTACTACCTTTAACAATCCTCCAACTCCACTTGAGAGGAATGCTGATCCTGTTGCTCAGACTCAACCCACTCCTCACATTCTACCTGCTGATGATATTGGAGTAAGGAAGGATGACCAGGAGAAAGCTTAGGTTGAGAATCCTAAGGGGTGGATATTTCTCATGTTCTCTTTGAGTGTGCCTTGGCATTTGGTAACCCTAGATTGGACTATATACCTCCTACAACCACTGCTTAACTAAAAAGTACTCAGGTAGCACCTCAAGTAGAGGTAGAAATATCTGTGATTTCCAGTTCCAATGATGGGGATCACATTGACAAGGTTTTTAAAGGAAAAACTCCTCAGACTCCAGAAGATTTTGCAACAGAAACAAAGAACAATCCTAGTCAGAAAAAGAGAAGACATACAAGGAAATAAAGGGATGCTATGAACCATCTCAATACATAAGCAATACCCTAAGAAAGTATTATGACACATCTTGAGTCCTTGGCTCATCATGTTTTGACATATACTGATCCTCATAGTACCCAGTTGAAGATCCCACCAGATGACAACCCTATGATGAAGGAAGCAAGAACTAGGGCACAATCTACACCCACATCTCATGTTGAGGAAGTATCACTTGCTGCACCTTCATTTCCTCCAGCAGAAGTTTGATATCAGACAATAGCTACACTTTCACCTACACAGACTGAAGCTAACACAATCAAAGAAGCAAACATTGTAGGCCCACAGAATGAGGTTATACTCCCACCTATTGGAATTGAGGAAAATGAATGCCACCACATATAGTCTGAAAATGAAGGGAACATTGGTGATGAGGCAGATGATGAGCACAATGATGATTTGGAGGGAGATGACACTTGCAATCAACTTCCTAATACTATTAATGGTGTTACTGATATGGACACTGTAGTTGAATCTTATGGCTTGTCACCTAGAGGTAACACCCCTTACTATCTAAAGTAACAGCAGAAACAACAACTCCTAAACAGTTTTTATGATTAGCACAATCACATGGAATGCAAGAGGTATCATAAACTTTTGGGCCATTGAAAGACTCATAACCTTGAAACAACTTCATAAATTATCCTTTATTACACCCTGGAACGTTTTCTTGACAACACCCATGTCAACCATTATAAAATCCAGTTGTCCATGCAAAATTTTGCTTCTAATGTCAACAATAAAATTTGGGTCTTTCGGAATCAAGACTTCACTGGTACTGTTATTGATCAGGATGAACAGCAGTTGACCATGGAACTACAACATACTGAAGTAGGGGAGCCATTTCACATCACTATAATTTATGCTAAATGTTAAATAGAACTAAGAAGACCACCACTTTGGTGGTACTAAGACAGAAATCCATGACATGCACAATTCCGTGGTGTGTTATTAATGACTTCAATGTGATAACATCTATAGAAGAAAATATTAGGGGCCTTCCCTATCAGATGAACAAAAGCTTGGAATTTCTAAGTATGGTATAAGATTGTGGTCTAGTGGATCTAGGTTATTATGGCAGCAGATACACCTGGTCAAATGGAAGGGGTCAATGCTCAATAGTGTGGAGGAGACTAGATAGAGGTCTGGTCACTGATAAGTGATTGATCTCCTACTATCACGCCCCGACCTCACGGAGCGCGACCGACGCTCAACCAGTTTACCCCGGTCAAGCAAGTCTTTACAATGCCTTCTACCCAACTCGCCCATATATAACGAGAAGATATATTTTTATTAATTAGAGAATAAGGCGATCACGTATATAATACCAATCCATTACTATTAGCTACTTCATTTATAAGTCCCCAAAATATTACATTACACATCCATAGTTTAGAAGTGGAACATGTGATACAAGTACAACATCTTTAGTTTGACCTTCCCACTACCAACGTACAATCCACACCACGTCTACGGAGCCTCTAACGGGTACAAAAGAGTACTAGGATAGTACCGGCAACAAGACCCCGGCTATACACAAAACACAATACATGAGAAACAAAAGATACATGACCCGATATGAAGTGGGGCTCACCAAGTTAGCTGAGAGGAGAATGTACTGCTATCACTGATCGATGCCGCCTGCTATGGAACTACCTGCATCCATTGAAAGATGCAGCGCCCCCGAAAAAAAAGGATGGGAGTACATGTGGAATAGTACTCGTATGTAAGGCAAATAGAACAACACATGTAAATACAGTAACTCAAGTAAGAGGCAAATAAATTACGTCAAGAGGCAATACAGTAACTCGTATACCACCATGCACACGATCATATTTACAGTCAAGCGACTTGATTAACATTACCGTTAAGGTGGTAAGTTCCCGAATTATTGGGATACCTCATGTCCATACTCATCATGGAGAAACACAGTTTATTACATTAACACATGCATGGAAAATCACTAAGTAGATTTCAATGGTGCATGGACCCAGTTTCTTTTCATAAGGTTCATTATCATTTATCATAGGACGTCTCTTTTCCACCTCATTATACCTCCTTGTCCTCTTGAGGTCACTGGCTAAGTTCATGATTCTCAGTGACCTAACATCGAAGTCATTTACATTCATTATTTCAGAAGCATACAACTATAGTTGAAACCATTGGAACATACAATGCCTCATGATTCTCATTTTGGCAAGCGGCCAGAGTTTATGTTCATACTATCACTTACTTGTACTAGCTATGGGTGATCATATGATATTAATAACATTATTTTATAAAGGAGTCAAACTCATCTCATAATCTTTCACACATTCTTTCATTTCACTGGCATTATTGGCCACAAATGTAATTCTCATTCTTGGCACGATGGCCACATTTCTACATCTCATACTCGCTTCTTTCACTTTCAAACATCATCATGAATCATCAACAACAAAGCATTTCTATTCAAGACTTTAAGTCCACATGTGAATAAATAAGAATGTTAAGCATATTGAGATTTCTTACACAATTTGTCATAATAGCTTTCATTTGGATTACGACTTAGAAGTTATAACATTTAGATATACAACCCATGCTTCAAACACATTTTCAAATAGCACATAACATAACAAAAACATTTAGACCACATATTGAGCATATATCTTTTGGACACAAGGCTTATTAGAAATAATCAATTTATAATGAGTAACACGGAACTAACAAGGATATCATGGTGTTCAATTCTAAGAGAAGATTTTAACCAACATACCTTGCTTTGAGCTTTCCTTAATTCACTACACAGATCCAGAATCTTAGCAACTTTGATCTATTTAGAGATATAGAAAAATTGAACATAAATTAGGAAGGAGTTCATGTTTCCAGCTCATGTGAGCATTTTATCAAATACTAGGTGGGCATTATTGTTACTAGCATCTCCTATGGAGGATTTCCTTAACCCCACAATCCAAAATCTACCCATTTGAGTTCAACTACCTTCCCACAACTCATGAATGTACATGCATGCATAAACAACAATCCTCATTCTCAAAACCTTCCTCCCCATTACCTATTCCCAAACAAATTTTCGTAATTGAGGGTTAGGGCTAGAATCTTACCTCTTGGTTGAAGGCCTTGTGAGCTTTCTTGGTGAATTTCAAAGCTTGGACAAGATTTTTGAGGAACAATTAGCTTAGGGATTTCACCTCTCACTCTAGGGCACTCCCTCACTCTAAAAATACCAGATATCCCTTTTAGAAATGGCCCCTTACGTCTAATTATAGAGATAGGGTCGGGTTAAAAAGTTAGAAAAATGAAGTCCCGATGCAGATCTGCGGTCGCATATGTGACTGCATAGTGTTTTTGCGATCCGCAAAATGGACCGCATAATGGCACTCCGGAACTAAGAACCCCTGCTTTACTCTGCGACCGGTCTGTGGTCTGCAGACCTATTCTGCGGTCGCATAATGTGCCACAGAACTGTCCTCCGGAATTGTTTTGTGCTGGGTATGCAATGGGTTATGCGGCCCAGAAATTTATGATGATGAAAGCGCATAATGGAGCACATAATGGTCCAAACATTTTGCCTAGATTTCTGCCTCAGTCTGCGGAAGATATGTGGTCCGCATATCAAATCTGCAACCGTAGAATGGGCCGCAGAAAGGCCCTGCATTTCCAAAAAGTTTCATCAACTCTTCAATGCACTGTTCAACCCAAAAAGTCAAAACTGATCTCTACAATCGTCAACACATAAACCTACTTCGGCACCACAAAACCCCGGATTTTAGGCAAAATTTTACGGCTCTACCCTGCTACAACTATCACTCATCTCTCCTCAGCAGGTTTATATCATAATCCTTTAGTTATGGAGATGAATGTGCGACAAGTCACATGCAAAAGATACTTCAAATTCCTCGATTGATGGGTTGAGAATGAGAGCTTTATCCCACTTGTATAGGAAATCTAAAATAAAGACATTAATGGCAATTAATGATATGTGGATCATTCACCAAAAATTTAATGAACTTTATAATGCCTCAAGTATATTGTCCAGACAATAGTGTGGGGATATCTTTCAAAAGGCAAAAGAATATAAAAAAAAGCTGAAGTAAGCTGAGATGACTTGGGCTCAAGCAAATGATGGTAATGATAGAGTGGCATTCCATAAGTTCTAGGCTCAGTATGTGAGATACATGAAATTAGAAGAATCCATCTTGAAATAGAAAAAATAGCTGCAATGGTTCAAAGAAGGGAATGCTAACTCCAGATACTCTCACAGCCTGATCAGAGGTAGAAGAAGAAAATTGTTCATTCATAAACTCAAGGATGATGAAAAGGAATGGGTTCATGGTGATGAATCTATTGGCGAAACAGCCTGCAGCTACTTTCAAGATCTCTTCACAAAAACAGAAGGGGTCATCAGAGATGATCTATTGTCCAATATTCCATCCATGATTACAGAGGAGGATAATGAGTTACTATCTAAGGATCCCACCATGGCATAACTTAAAGAAGTTGTATTTTCCATGAATTCTAATAGTGCTATTGGTCCTGATGGTATTAATGGAAAATATTTTCAATCGTGCTGGAACATCATTAAGTTTGATTTGCTGAATGTGGTCTTGGCTTTCTTTGGCGGTGCTACTATACCAAAATATATGACTAGTGCTTGTCTAGTCCTTTTGCCTAAGTTGGAATTTCACAAGTCACTGACAGAGTTTAGGCCAACTAGCCTCAGCAATTTCATCAACAAAATCATCTCCAATGTTATAGGCTCTAGATTGGCACCTGTCCTTCTTAGAATAATTTTGGCTAACCAGGCTGGCTTTGTCAAAGGTGAAAGCATTTCAGAAAATATAATGTTGGCACAGGAAATTATTCATGGAATTAAAAAACCTAGCATTGGATCAAATGTGATCATCAAGCTTGACATGGCTAAAGCTTATGACAGAGTTTCCTGGGGATTTACTTGCATAATGCTAAGATGAATGAACTTTAATGAGATGATTATTGACATGATTTGGAGAACTATGTCCAATAACTGATATTCTATCATTATAAATGGTACTAGATGTGGATTTTTGAACTCAACCAAGGGCCTGAAATAAGGAGATCCATTATCCCATCCTTGTTTATCATTGGAGCTGAGTTACTGTCTAGAATGCTCAACAACTTAACCCATGATCAGTTTTTCAATGGCTTCAATGGTGATGACATTATCATCTTTACTTCTTGGGGCAGAACATCCTTACAGAAAATCATGGAAATTATCAGTATCTATGAATACACTTCTAGCGAGGAAATAAATAGACATAAGAGTCATTTCATGACTTCTCCTTCTACCTTTAGCACTGCAGTGATAAGAATACAACAAGTATCTGGATTAAATATGAAAGAATCTCCTCTCACATACCTGGGATGCCCATTCTATACAGGAAAGAAAAGAATTGTACACTTCAACTTCATTTTGGCTAAAGTAATTAACAAAATCAAAGGCTGGCATAACATGATTCTATCCTAATGAGGCAAAGCTACTTTGATCATGTATGTGTTACAGTCAATACCCATACATCTTCTATCAGCTCTTTCCCCTCCTAAAAATATCCTAAAACAAATACAAAAATTTGATGCTATATTTTTCTGGGGAATGGAGAATGACAAAGCTAAGTATCACCGTTCCTCATGGCAAAATCTATCTTTTCCAGTGAGTGAAGGTGGGATAAACTTCAAAACAATGGAAGATGTTTGTCAATCTATGGAATACAAACAATGGTGGTTATTTAGAACTAAGAAGTCATTATGAAAAAATTTTCTTAGAGCTAAATAATGTCAAAGATCAAACCTAATATCCAAGAAATGGAATACTAGACAGTCACAAGCCTAGAAGAAAATGATGGTCAACAAAAAGGAGGTTGAGAAACACATTCACTAGAGATTGTACTATAGCAGTTGCAGCTTCTGGTGGGACAATTGGATGGGCACAAGTGCACTTGCTAGCTATAGAACTGAAGGAGGCAGACCTGGGAACATTACAGTTGCTCAATTTTGGGAAAATGGTCAATGAAATTTACAGAAATTGAATAAAGTTGCCTCGAATCATAAGATTTATGATATCATGAAAATCCCCATCTATTACATGCCACAATCCCAGAATCAACCTATATGGACATCCACAGAGTTAAGAAAATTTACATGTGCCTCTGCGTGGGAAGTGATAAGAACAAAGAAGCAGCCCAATTTTACCAACAAAATAACATGGCACAAAAAGATCCCCTTTAAATGGTCTTTTTTCCTTTCGAGAGCTCTCAAAACAAATTACCCACTGATGACAGGATAGTTTCCTTTGGAAATCCTACTGTGACAAGGTGGGTATGTTGTACTAGACCTGCATCTGAAACAATAGAGCACATCTTCAGTCAAGAAAACCTTGCTAAAACTGTGTGGAAAGAATATGGAGGTCCAGCTGGAATTAGAACAGATAATATGCCACTCATGTTGATTTTGATGAATTGGTGGTTACATAAGAGAAACAGTGAGGTGTAAAAGTTGGTTCTTGCAACGCTCCCCATCATCATATACTGGAACCTGTGCAAAAACAGATGTAGTGCAAAGTATGGCTCAAAGGGTTCTTAAATAGCCAGAGTAATTTTCTTCAACAACTATGATGTCCATCTACTTTTGCATACCAATTACCCTACTATTAATTAGACTTATAGATGGTTGAATCTACACTCTATCATTGAGGATATCAAACATCACACTACTGCCCAACAAGTTAAATGGACTAGACCTACAACTAGTTTTGTGAAAGTCAACAGTGATGGGAATGCTTTGACTAACCCTGGGAGGATAGGTGGTGGTGCTATTATCAGACATCAGTTGGGTGAATTCATTCAGGAAATTACATCCCCCTTAGGAGAGGGTACCAACAACTTAGCAGAAATAGAAGCAGCTCTCATGGGCATCTAGTGGTGCATTGTCAATGGGTATAACAAAGTCCATCTGGAGGCTAACTCTACTCTATTGATCAGTTGGTTAACAAGTAACACTGACCCCCTGGACCATCAAGATGAACCTGCAGAAGCTGAGAACCCTTTGTTTTCAGTGTGAGGAGATCCAATATTCCCATGTGTACATAGAGGCCAACTATCCTGCTGATTCACTATCTAAACTCAGCCATGATCCCAATGCATTTACATACTTCCCCAACATTTCTAGTCTGTCTCCTCATATCAGGGGCCAATTCCAGCAGGACTTCCTTGACACCCCTGCTTTCAGAGACAAAAGACTCACAGAATCATCTCACCACCACGTCTGGCTTCCACATCTTCTCATGGTTATGGCTGACACAACAGAATTAATTGGAGCACTCCTAATTGTCCAAGTTTACATCATGAAACATCATCACAGTAGTATGAGTAGGAAATGGGCCTCAGATACTAAGGCCATTACAAGTGCAATGCAGATGCAATAACTTCTGCCAAGAAATTTCAGAAATAGAATCAACATTCACAACAACTGTAGTAGCAGGGGAACTATACATGTAAGGCCCTATAATTTTTTTCAAGGAATTTAAAGTTTTGCGGTGCTGAGGTAGGCTAATGTGTTCGGAGGACGCAGTGCAGAAATTTTGGGTGATAGGATGCATCAAAGAGTTGGTGGAATTTGGCAGAAGAAGGCAATTATGCAGTCACATTCGTGACCGCAGATCCATTCTGCGGGCCGCATAACCATCGCCGAGTTGAGCAAAATAATTATTAGATTTCGAAGGTTATTTTGTGGTCCATTATGCAATCGCATAATCGTTATGCGGTCTGCACTTCCATCACAGATTTAGCATGAAGCATTTCATTAGGTGATTATGCGGTCCTTTCTGCAGCCGCGTAACTGGTCCACAGACCATAGACGCAGACTTGTTCGGGGCAGCCTAATTTTTGGAGGTCGATTTTGCAGCCCATTATGCGGACCACATATCTGTTCTGCGATCCCCTCTGCGACCACAGAGTAAGCTCGGAGGGTCCATTTCTCTATTTTTATAACCCGACTCCATTTTGATTAAAAGCCTTTGGGGCTCATTTTGAAGGCAATAATCTGATATTTTAGAGAGAAGTGAGAGTATCTTAGAGAGAGAGGGGGAGAAGACCTAGCATATCTAATATTCTACTCTTGCCCCAATCTTCAAGAATCGCGGAAGCCACTCATTAATCAATCATTTATCCAGATTGATATTGCTAGAGGTGTTGGAATGTTGTAGTAATCTAAGGAAAGCTCAAGGAAGGTGTGTTGGCTAAACTTCTCTCTTAGAATCGAATTCCATGATATTCTCGTAAGTTTCAATTATGGTTGACCTAGGTTCCTAGTTCCCATGTTCCGAAGTTGTTCCTAATAAATTTGATTATCCCAAGTAAGCATTGTGTTGAAAGATGCATATACTCAAAACGTGTACCAATTGCCCCTATCTTATTATGATCTCTTCGAGAATGTGTTCAAGTATGGTTTATGTATGAAAATGTTATGACTTCAATTCGTGTTTAAAATGAAAGTCTATTATGTTTAACTTGCAAAAGAAATTTAATGTGCTTAAGACCCATATTTCTCATATCCATAATTAAAGTCTTTGTCTCAAATGCTCTTATTGTCAATAATCTATGAGGATGCTTGAATGTGAAAGAAGGGAAAATGAGATCTAAAATATCGCCATCGTGCCATGAATGAAAGTTATACTTACGGCCAATAGTGCCAATGAAATGAAATAATGTGTGAAAGATTATGAAATGAGCCTTGATTTAACTATTCCAAATTGACTACGAAAATAGATTTTCCTAAAAGCTTATGTACTCAAGTCATGTTCAAATGTGATTGTTTTAATTAATGCCTAAGATTTGAACACCTGTTTCAATCGTAAATCACCATGCTATGCTTTGTAACTATTTCCAATGTGTTTTGAGTTCTTACATTCATGAGTTGAAATTGTGTATTGCCCTTTTGAAAAAAAAGTATGTCAAGAATAAATGGTGCATCACTTGTTTATGATTTTTTTTAACTTATGCTTTGATTGCCAATCATTTTCCTCCATTCCTGTGGAATGAAATCCATTGTGTTTAAAGTCTTCATTACTAATGAACATAGAGTTATGATTTCCATAATATTCTATATATTGATGTTTATGATGATGACCCTTGAAAGTAAAGAAATGAAAGTGTGAAATATGAGATACGGCCCTCGTGCCATGAATGATGAATCATATGTATGGCCAAGAGAGCCAATAAAATAATGATGTTGTGAGTGGTTGAAAGTACTAATAAAGCTATATATGGTGTGAAAGGTTACGAGGTGAATATATTTGTACTTATGTTTCCTTTGTATGCAAAACAAAAATATTTTTGGTTGTATCGTTAGTCACCGAGGAAGGGTAGGTTGAAACAACCTAACCTCGAAACTACATGCGCCTGTGTAAGTGTGATGAAGGGGTAAATCCCCGTACTGATTTGTTGATATAGTTCCCCATAAATGGGATGAGCTTGATGTGTTAAGATTGTTCCCCTTGATTGGGATGAGATTATTGCTAACCATGGATTGTATATTGACTCACACAACACATGTGGGGAGATGACCTAGACGATCGGGTCGAGATCAGATGCCATGCTACGCACGTGGTAGTGTTGTGATGGGATTTCTTGGGGTGAGATCGCTTAGACGATCGGGCTGAGATTGCTCTGCATGCTAAAAATGCGGTGGTATTGTGATTGGATGTATTTAGGTAAGAAGGCTTAGCCGATCGGTCCGTGATCAGACTCCGTGCTAAAACACTGTGGTATATCACTGCTAAAGATCTTCCAACTTAAAAATGATGACATTTACTTGGAAACGGTTAACTTCTTCTTAACTTGATGCTTTTATATTGTTTGAGGCTCTCATTGATCTTATGTTGTTTCTCCTAGTACTGTTACTCAATTCTTTGAGAGGGTGCTTAGCCTTACATACTAGTACTATTCCATATGTTCTAACATCCCTTTTGCCAGGGGCGCTGCATCTTTAATGGATGCAAGTGATTCGTCAGCAGGTAGCTTTGATCCTCGTTAGTAGTTACCCTCTACTCAGCAGGTTTTGATGAGCCCTATTATGTTCCGGGTCTTATGTCACTTGACATTGTACATAGTGTTTTGAGGTATAGCCGGCTGTCACCGACACTTCCATATTACTCTTCTGTTATAGTTAGAGGCTCTATGGACATGTTGCGGGTGGTGTTCGATATTGGGAAACGAATTAGAAGTGCTGGTGTTTGGCAAACATATTTTTCTCTTGTAGCTATGAACATGTAATATTTTGAAAATTATAAATGAAGCTCCTATGGGTAATGGAAAAAGAATGTAGTACACTTTACTCTTTTCATGTTCATCTCTTGTTACTAATTCGGATATTGTTCATGGGTAAGGTTCGGTAGAAGGTGTCAGTAGGCTTGCTTGACCGGAGTATCTCGGTTGAGCACCGGTCACACCCCCCCGAGGTCGGGGCATGACAATACAGATGGGGAAATACCATATCCAAGTCCTTTAGGAGAAAGACATGGTAGTTTGGTTTTTACTAACCTGTTTGTTCTTATATACAGATACAATGGACACACTCATAGCATTGATAGACCTCCAAGGTGTAGTATTTGCATCTTGGGTGCTAAGTAAGTTGGAGGCTATTCAATGCTATAAAAAGTGGTGCCCTATGGAGCTCTTACAATCAGCCAACACTCAATACAAGGAGCGGAATTTACTACACCCACAACTAACATCACAGCACCCTAATACCAACACACTCTCATCAACCCTTTCCCATAGTCATATTTTATCTCAACACTTTTACAATCATATTAATAACTATCCACACTCTCAAGAAATTCAGTCCTCTTTCCGAACTTACAAATCATATCCCACATCAACTCTCAGAACCCACAAGAACCTGGGTGTAGAGTTGCATACCCACACACTAAGGATAGAGGACAAAAAGATTCTCAGTTTATCTAACTCTTTTTTCTTTTTTGCAGGTAACACTTCTTATGACATGCTCAACTATTTGATCTATCCTCGGTGTCTGGTAGCAGCAGTCTTAATGCTCAATCTGCTGAGAGTATATCAAAGGTCACAAGCATGTCATAATTTGGTTGTCACATTTGATTAAATTCTTCTAATGGAATGCAGTTTGAACAAAATAAGAGGATCAGAACTGCATCTCTATGCACTTTCTTTTATCAGTATATAGAAAATGCCTCCATGGATTTTTTCCCAAGTTTTAGCTCACCTCTTACCTCATCTCTCAGAACCCACAAGAACCTAAGAGCAGAACGTCACACTTATATCCACAAGAAAGAGGACAACATAGTACACAAGTTGCATCAGATTTGCACAGTTTGTAGAACCACATATTTGTAAGCTTAACACCTTGTCTTTCTCCCCTGGAGAAGGTCAAAAGGGAACTCCTACTTCTAACCTATTTGTTGAATTTTGTAGGTATAACGGGCTCATTCAGCAGTAGCTCGGACTGTCTTCTCCAGTAAATTGGATCCAGCTCTATATGGACACAGCATTGAGCCTCACCACTGGTCAATTCAGAGGATACAACACACTCATCCACATACACACCTCCAGTGCTTTATCTTCTCTATCAATATCATTACCTCACAGTCAGCTTGTCTCCACCTCCTTTTTGAATGCCTACATGCGTATCTTCACTTTAACTTTTCTTGCTAAAGCTATGATGAACATAGGCCTCTTGTGCTATAGAAACTTTCCCATGTATGTTTGTATGTTAGGTTTTTGTCATGGTATTTGGGGAAGGATTGCTCAGTTGTTAGGTGTAGGATATATTTTATATGGAAGGAGTCCTTCCATTCTTACTACATATCTGACCTAGGTTTCATCTTTTGTTTTGGGGGTCCAAATGCCTATTAAAAAGGAATAGGCACATGGTAACAATTTATAGGTCTAACTTCACGTAGTCTACAGGATTCAATTGATTGTCATGTTTGTACAATCAATTGGAAGTCCACCATAGGATTGGAGGTAAGGTACATGTCCCCTTCCATTGATGCACTCTTTTATTCTATATCTATAGAATTTAACCCTAGGCATAATGCCTAGTGGATTTGAAAAAAAAAGTCACCAATCAAATACAAAAATCAAAGATAGAATAATGAATAATAATTAAAACCGAATCAAGAACACTTACCCAAATTCAAGTAGTGAAAATTGCTTCAATCCGAGCTCCTAATCTCAAAATATAAAAAAATAAGCTCAATGTCCGAAAATAAGAGCTTAAACTTTCTTCCCAGCGATACCCTTCATGATCGTGGGACAAATGCATGATCGCGAAGAAAAAACCTCAATAGCAACCAGATGACCCCATGCGAACGCGTCACATAACCTACAATCACGCTTCACCAGCACCCAAAGTTAAACCACATGTCGTCTTCCAGCCTTACACAAAGCTCTGTGAACGCGTAGTTTCAACTCCTCAACTGTACGTGATTGAAACCACCACTACTCAAATGCGAAGAAGAAACACCAGCCATTAAAACACTATCCGCGATAGCTTGACTCCTTCCACAATCGTGATGAAGGCACCAACACCAGAAAACCAACAATTCCAAACATGAGAGAAATGGTCTGAAACTCATTCGAAAAACACCTGAGGCCCCGGGACCCCATCCAAACACATGAATGTAATGACCTAGTCGGCTATTTTGAGTATTTTAGCCCTATTTTCCCTATTGTATGCTTTACATATGTGTGTTTATGATTATGTGACTTGCCGGTTGGAAGCTTAAGTTGTAATAGTTGACCGAAGTTTGACTTTTATGTAGACAACTCTGGAATAGAGTTTTTTATAGTTCTAATAGTTTCATATGGTGATTTTGGACATAGGCATATGTTTGGATGGGGATTTGGAGGTCCGTAGGTTGATTTGGTAATTTTTGGCGTAAGTTGTAAAGTTGAAGGATTAGAAAGTTGATAGGTTTGACCGAGAGTTGACTTTGATGATATCAGGTTCGGATTTTTTTTTTGGGAGTTGGAATAGGTGTATTATGTCATTTGGAACTTGCATGCAAAATTTGAGGTCATTCCGAGTTGTTTAGGCTTGTTCGGTGTGAGTTTTGAATTTGGAAATTTGGATTAGTTCTTTAGGCTTGAATTGAGGTGTGATTCATGATTTTGATATTGTTTGTTGTGAATTGAGGCCTCGAGTAGGTACGTGTTATGTTTGGTATTGGCTAGTATGAACTGATGGGGACCCCAGGGCCTCGAGTGTGTTTCAGATGGGTTTCAGACCATTTCTTTGTAAGGCCCTGTAAAAGTTTACCTAAAACCTGGGGTTTCGTGGTGTCGAGGTAGATTGATACATTGTTGATTGTAGAGATTTTTCGTTGGATTGAAAAGTGCATTGGGGAGTTGAATAAAAATTTTGGCAGTGCAGGGTGTTTCTGCAGTCCATTCTGCGATCGCAGAACTGATCTGCAGACCGTAGATTTGACGTAGAGAGCAAAGTTTTGGACCATTATGAGGCTACAGAATCATTTCGCGGGCCACACAATCCATCGTTGATATACAAAAAAAAACTTTCCGGAGGGAAGTTATGCGGCGCATTATGCGATCCCAGAATTGATCTGTGGACCGCAGACCGATCGCAGAATGATACAAAAATGCCCAGTTTCATAGGGCCATTATGCGGTCCATTTTGCGGACCGCGGAAGCATTATGCGGTCGCATATGCGACCGCAAATCTGCATCAGGGATTCAATTTTCTAATTTTCTTAACCCGACTCTATTTCGATATATAGTCATTGAAGACTATTTGTAAGGTGAAAACCTGATATTTTTAGTGAAAGTAAATTCCATAGAGTGAGAAGGAAAGTTCCTGAGATTTCTATCCATCAATTCTTGCTCAAAGTTGGAGAATCCACTAGGAGAAACTCACAAGTTCTTCATCCAAGAGGTAAGGTTCCATGTCCTAGTCTCAATTTTGAATTTGGGTTAGAAGATGGTTAGTGAGGGGTATGATTCTTGGGTGCGAGGGTGTATCTATGCATATATGTACAATTATGAGTTGTGGGAAGGTAGTTGAACTCAAATGGGTAGACTTTGGATTGTAGGGTGAAGGAAATCGTCCATAGAAGAAGCTAGAAATCATAATGCCCACCTAGTACTTGATAAAAATGCTCAAATGAGCTGGAAACATGAACAACTTCCTAATTTGTGTTCACTTTTTCCATATCTCTAAATAGATCAAAGTTGCTAGGATTTCCGGAACTGTATAGTGAATTAAGGAAATCTCAAAGCGAGGTATGTTGGCTAAACTCCTCTTTTAGAATTGAACCCCACAATGCCTTGTAAGTCCCATGTTGCTCATTATAAATTGATTATTCCGAATAAGCCTTGTCTCAGAAGATATATGCGTTCAATATGTATTCCAAATGTTCTTGTTATGTTGAGTTACTAACTGAGAAGGTGATTTTAGTATGGGTTGTGTGTTAATACGTTATGACTTGAAAATGTGTTTCTAATGATAGATATCATGTCGAATTGTTTAAGAAATCACATGTGCCTAAAACTCTTAATTGCTCAAATGTGTACTTAAAGTCTTGAATAGAAATGTTTGTTGTTGACGATCCATGATGATGTTTGAAAGTGAAACAGTAAATATAGAATATGAAATACGGCCAATGTGCCAACAATGATATTACATTTGGGGCCATTAATGCCAATGAAAGAAATAGGCGAGAACAAGATGTTGAAATGAGTTGTGAATACTTTTAAAAATAAATGCTTTGGGAGTATCGTTTAGTCACCGAGGAAGGGTAGGTCAAAGTAACCTAACCCCGAAACTACACCTGCCGGTGTATGAGTGATTGAGGGTAAATCCATGTGTTAATGTGATGAGGTTGTTTCCCCTTATATGGGATGAGAATGATGTGTTGAGATGTTTCCCCTTGAATGGGATGAGATTATTGCTAGCGAGATGTGACGTGACATCGAACCACACGGCATTGTGGTGAGATGGCTTAGCCGATCGGGCTGAGATCGGACTCCTTGCTAAAAACACTGTGGTGTATCCGTGCTAAGGATCTCCTAACTGAAAATACTGAAACTTACTTGAAATTTACCTTTCCCTAACTTGACACCTTGATATTGTTTGAGTCTCTTATTGATTTCATGTTTTCTTCTCCTCTTACTGTTACTCGTTCTATTGAGAGGGTATTTAGTTTCACATACTAGTACTATTCCATATGTACTAACGTGTCTTTTGTCGGAGGCGATGCATCTTTAATAGATACATGTGGTTCCATAGCAGGTGCTATTGATTAGTGATAGTAGCACACCCCCTCCTCAGCCGACGTGGTGAGCCCCACTTCATTTTGGGGTCCTCTATCTCTTGTCCATTGTACATAGCATTTTGACGTATAGCCGGGGCCTTATTGTCGCCACTATCGTAGCACTCTTTTGTTTCTATTCGAGGCTCCATAGATATAGTATGGGTTGTATCTTGTTTTGGGAAGGTTAAACTAAAATTGTTGTAATCGTATCATCTATTCCACTTTAACTATGATTGTATAGTGTACCGTTTGGAGACTTGTTAATGACATAACTAATGGAAATGAATTGTTTTTATTCACATGACCTCTTACTGTCTAATTAATGAAATGTATTCTTCTCTTTATTCATCAGTGAGTTGGGTAGACGACATTGTGCAGGCTTGCTCGACCGAGGTAAGTCTATTGAGCGCCGGTCGCGCTCCCCGAGGTCGAGGCATGTCATTCTCTAAGTTTTGGAACACTTAATTCTCAGTTCTGGTCTCCTTCTTCGTGATTGGGATAGGACAGTCACGTTCGTGGAGAGCATTTCTGATGGCAGGTGAGTTGTTTCTTCACGTTAGTAAAGGATCGATCGCGTTCACGAAGCTTGGGGAGGCAGTGTCCTTCGTGATCGTATTGAGGGGTCACTTTCGCATAAAAGGGGAGGCTAGTTGGGGGCGTCAGGCTTTTAGCCTTCACGGTCGTGGGAGGAGGACTGTGTTTGTGTAGGCTTAGGAGTGTTGTACATTGCATTCGCGACCATGGACTCACGTTCGCGTACAGTTTACTCAGAGGCAGTGTTTGGGTGTGCTTCACAATCTTGGAGAGTATACCAGGGTAGACCATAATTGCTCTATTTTTGAGGGTTTTAGATTTTTTAAAATATTTTGAGTTGTAGAGCTCGGATTTGGGCGATGTTGGAGGGGAGTTTCATGATTTGTTTTGGGGTAAGTATTTTTTACTTGGATCTATTCAAATTTTATGATTCCAACCTTGATCATAGCATTTAATTAGTGAATTTAAGTGAAGAAATTGGAAATTTTAGTAAAAACTTTATAAAGTATAAATTGATGATTTGATGGTCGATTTGAGGTTGGGATTGGATGAAACACATATTTTGGACTCGTATCGGAATGGGTGTTCAAAATTTGTGAGTTTAGTTGGAATCCAGGGTGCGGGCCCAGGGTTGACTTTTTATTTTGGTTAAATCATTTCCTATGGGTTTTATTAATGATATCAAGTAATTTTGGCTAGATTTGAGCCATCTGGAGGTTGATTCACGTGGGACAGGCTTATTAGTAGATTGATTTGTCTTACTTGAGGTAAGTATCTTACCTAAACTTAGTTGAGGTAGTAGTTTCTTGAATTATTTATGATAGCTACGTGCTATGGGTGGTGCACATGTGTGGGGTTGAGCCCATGTGCGTGCAGCGGGGTATTTGTTCATGCTCGAGTAGCGCTTAAACTATGATATAGCTTGAGTTTATTCCTAAGCTTCATGTTGTGATGTTTCTCCTATCTGTACCCATTTTGTGAGCTATTTGTACAATGTTTGAGGTTACATAGAGGTTAACCTCTTGATTAAATCGGATAAATTGTTACTTTCGTGATGTAATTGCTTGATTGAGCTACGATAGTAGACTTTTCACATGCACACACCTTAGCATATCACTTATACCAGTCTAGGAGTATAAACTTTGATGTTCATTGACATGTACATGTATTCTTGTATACCTGTTTTCCGTATGATATGGATTGGACTGGTAGATTGTGACCATGCCCGACGGATTGTGATATTGAACTTGTGACCACGCCGGGCAGATTGTAATATTGAGCCTATGACCATGCCAGGCGGTTTGTGATATTGGTACGCGAGTCGTCCGTGTAGCACGTGAGTTGTCCATGCCGATTCGAGATATTGATATTATTGGAACGTGAGTTTTTTGTGCAGTACGTGAGTTGTCCGTGCAGTTGATGTTATTAGCACGTGAGTTGTCTGTGCATCATGTGAGTTGTCTGTGTAGTGTGTGGATATGGATCCATCCCTTAGGGTCACACTCTCACGTTCCTTCTTGATGGTGTACACGCTGTTTGAGGAAATTGATCAGTGATTTGCTACGGTTATGGAAGTTCTGAGGAAAAGCTGGCAAGTGTTTGATTTGGTTATTGCATTTCATATTTACTTGCAATTTCCTTGGTTCTTTACCTGATTTATTTGCATATCTCGTTTATATGATGGATCATTAACTGAGCAAAGTACGTTAAGTAATTGTGTGCAGCAAGATGGTTCTTTCTGTGATTCATGACTTGATCATTATTGTTCTGTACCTGTTGGATTTATGAACTGTATAGGTGATTAGCGAGTATCATTTATAATTCTTACTTCTATTACCTCATCAAGGTTAGTTATGATACTTGTTGAGTACAAGGGGTCGGTTGTACTCATACTAAACTCTGCACTTAATTGTGCAGATCTAGTTGTTGCACCGAGCCACCAGTAGCTGATACTTGTTTGCTGAGTTATCTTGTAGAGACGAGGTAGTGTTGTATTTCGGCAACAATCTTGGCGCCTCTTGTTATTTTGTATTGTTGTCTTTCATTCAGACAATATTGTTATTTGGTATTTCAGACTTGTATTTCTGTTTTAGAGCTCATGACTCTGTATTTACCAGTTCTGGGGGATTTACCATGTATTGGCGTTATTATGTTATGTTGAATGCTTTAGACTTGTATTATTTTTGTAAATTCTATTATTATGTTTTGTGTTTGTTATGTTCGGCTTGCCTAGCAAGTGCGTTAGGCACCATCACGATTGATTGGTAGTTTTGGGTTGTGACAATAAACAAATACTAAAATGCAATACGACCCTACTCGAGGCCCCAAATAACACAAAATAACATCAAAACTATGAATTGCGCCTCAATCAAGCCTAATGTACTAATCAACTTTCCAATTTTCAAAACTCATGACGAACCACGTCTAGCAAACTCGAAATAACCCCAAATTATGTAAAACAAATCCCCAGTGATAGAATAAATATATTCCAACTTTCGGAACAACAATCCAAATCCAATAACATCAAAGTCAACTCCCGGTCAAACCTTTGAACTTCAAAACCTTAAAATTTCAAACATTCCCCAAGAGAACCAAATCTACCTAGGAACTTCCAAATCCCAATCCAAACATATGCATAAGTCCAAAATCACTATTTGAACCTATAGGAACCATCAAAATATGAATTCAAGACCGTTTATATAAAAGGCAAACCTTGGTTAACTCTTCGGCTTAAAGCTTCCAAATTGAGAATTACTCTTCCGAATCACTCCCAAACTTCCCGAAATTAGAACCAACCATGAACGCAAGTCGTATACACCATATGGAGTTACTCAAGATCTTGAACTATCGAACAAAATGCCAATGCTCAAAATGACAAGTCGGGTCATTACATTCTCCCCCACTTAAACATACGTTCGTCCTCGAACGTGCCAAGAGTCATTACAAAGCCATCAAATCACTGTATAAACTCATCATACACATACTTATGGGTGATCCCACATCACCTCAATCTATATAAGCCCATCAACACAACCTAACTGGAGATTGTTTCTTCAACCTTAGTCCATATATCATAGAACCCAATCTCTGACATCGGGAATTCCTTATAAGACTCAATTCCCGCATTCATACACTGTATAAGTCTAAAAAAGCTGAATCAAGCCATAACCATATATAATTGCACGGTATACCACACAACTCATGTACTCATAGTAGTAACTTCTAACCGCAATAACTGCTCATTACTAAACTCGGTACCGATAATATACCTCATATCAAATAGAACCTTGTTCCAACCTCCAGAACACTATAAATGATAAAAAGAAACATGTAGAAACTCTTAACCACCCACCAAATCAACAAGTCATGGAGCTCTCTCACCCGATAAGAGCCGTTGCCAAATTTTAAGCTGACTAATGACATTATCCTTCCATATTTACCTTAACTAAATCCGATAGCATTCTAGGTTCAATAACCTAATATTACCCAGTACAAGTTGCTCGACCGACATGTCACATCAAATGCCACCTAGAGCCACATACGACGCAATTCATGCACCAAATAAGCAACATCTTGAATGTAACCATCGAGGGAAAGAGAATCAAATGAGAGAACTATTCGATAAGTCCAACAGGTGCAACCCCAATGTCACCATATTATGAATCCACCTCACAAGAAATAAGCAAAACACATGAAATAACCACAAAGAATCTCATCCTAACATAACCTCATTGCAACACGTAGCCCGATCCAAACATACCGATCCACATGGCATACCCATCGAGCCATTATTCCCACAATCAACAACCATATCTGTATCAACAACAAACAACCGAAATGCATGATCATAACAATAGAGAAACGGATAGCACAAAATACCACATATGGAAAAACCACAACCATGGCACAATAAATAATTCAACACACCAGGAACCATCTCACTCGAATCTTGCCACCATGCCTGAACATAACCACATCATTTGCGTGAATAGCCACACAGTTTCACGGCCCATCGTAGAACAAGAGAGCAACATGTTAATCAAATCATGACACGGATAAAATCCTCTCTGCTAGATGACACACCCAGAGTAACTGATGCACAAGAGTGAGCAAACCCGATCCAATGTAAGATACATATTCCCACTAGGCCTACCATTGGATCCCCCTAATCTATTTAAATCATCCTAGAATAGGTAAATAACCTTCCAAAAGTCCGTAGCAACCTATCCATAACACATACCATTAATCGACTAATTCTTAACATATCATCACAATCCATAACCAAGGGATAGTCTGCCTCTAAGAACATCCCATCTGTAAACCTCAAGAATACCTAAATATCCATATGTGATCCCAATTCCACCACTCAATGACTGACACATCACCCATACACAATCATATCACAGAAGAGACTCGCATAAATATTCTGCTCCACGTAGCAAAACCTGAGCCTCACCAGCCAACAACTAGGCAATTACTGTAATACTAGTCAAGCACCTGCAACTCTATACACAATGTGTCTTCTACAACATATATACTTCCCATGTAATGCAAGGTAGTGTTAGAATTCTCTCAAACATCTGAAATCATCAATGTTGTCTAGAACTCATAGCCTTCCTTTCGGAACTGAACTGCAACCTTGCCCATGCAATCCTGATTCCACACGGTGTTCCGCATCCATCATGCTAACTTGTGAAAATACGAACATCCCATAATAAACTCTGAATCATGGGTAGGATAAACACCCTACAACCAGAAACCTTCTACTTAACCTAATCAGGAGATCATCACAACATGCAGCGGACGTCCTATCTTCGTAGAAGATATCAACCTCAAACTATGGTCAAAACCATCATGAACTTTTCGAAATTTGTTAGCACATAACAAAGCCATCAGAAATGGGTCTATCCAATCATCCATGTCACGCAGATTGCCAAATCCAAAAGTAACTTAAATGGAAATGCTCGCTCTAAAGAGACCTTCTGCGAATCCGAAGCCGTTTCTTGCATCTCTGTAATGCTGCCATGTAAAATCAATAATAATATAGAAGTACCATAAGTCTCACCACCACCCAATAAATATCTTAAGTCCTATCCATACACAGATCCGAAAATCCTTAAATACCTCATATGAACCTTCTGGAGAGTCATTCACCTCGCTCCAATATCCAATGCACAACCAATACACGCCGAACAACCTGTGCTCCATCAGCATATGAATACCTAAAAGAAGAAGTGGAACAATTACTTTTTCCTTGCACTCAACATCCACAATAAATATCAAACTCGATTTATGCCAAGATTTCCATATACCCACAAACTATAGTACAACATGCCTCTAGCAAATCTCTTGCTCGAATCACCCTAGAGGTCATCCTTTTCCAAGTGATAACTAATTTACAAATGTCCCTTAGTCCAAAAATTGTTATAACACATGACCATGCAATCCGATTATAGATAGCAGACTCCCCCACTTGGCTCGAAGCCATAAAACAAATCATTTGTAACCCATATTACCCTTCCTATATGACTGCCTGGATCTCGTACTGCTAATCAACTAAATACTTCATAACCTCATGTAAAACCAGTCATTAAACACTCCAAAGGCTCTACCAAGTGCATACTCATCCTTGTGACAGTCGTGAAAACTTCCTCAAGCCCTCCAAAATTGTAGTATATGCATTTCTCTTATTAGAAGCCTCATACGAATCACGCAACCTCAGATATTCTCGTATGAGATAACCCACCTGCTTAGCCTCTGACTGACATCTCTCTATGGTCCTACTACAGTCACAACGACAATGCAATCAATCCTACTCAGGTCATGCTCGTCAACCCGCTACAAGATTCTGCTTCATCCCATAAATGAACAGCTTGAAGATCTACCAACAAATTTGCATCTAATATTGGATAACACATTGAGACGATGATAAAGCATCCATAACCCTCTTAGTCCATCTGCAACATCAAAAGTCATCGGTGCATAGTTGATACTGAGTCTACAATATCACATACGAGTGAATAGGAAGAAATCAAATACACAGGCTTCATGTTGAAATAAGGTCGCACAATAAGGAAAGTTTCCTAGATACCCTTTAGCCTCTCAAAGATAGGTATGGACGTCATTATACTGATCCAAAAGACTCTACTAGACACTTTATTATGACTCATAGAACCTATGAACCTAGTCATAGGTAAGTCGTGATGGCACCTAACCCAATGCGATAGGTAAGTCAAACAGTATAAGTTACAACTATAATGAAAAATCATCAATATATTAATAAAACTGCAATAAATTTCAATGCAACTATCCCAAGGACTGGTAGTATAAGTCATGGGCCACTAAGATTTAGATTCAAAGCTGGTGAAAGGAATAAATACTACATATATTTTAAAATTTCATAAACAAAAACAAAATTTAAGCTACCATGAACAAAAAGGTAGCACGAATCTAGTTTGCTGGTACATCTCAAATATAAGGCTTCATCTTCCAAAATTACTCAGCTCTAGAATCTGCAGGCAAGGTGAAGAAGTGTAGTATGAGTACAACCAGTCCCATGTACTCAGTGAGTATCTTGATTAACCTCAGAAAAGTAGTAATGAGGTTTTTATGTCAAAAGATACTAACTTTACAGAAGTTTTGCAGCTAAATAACATGTATAGCACAGAGAAAATAATTCATGAAGACAATTATCGAATAAAGAATATCAATAGTAAATGTGGCCAACATGATCAGATCCCGTATTAATTGCCAAATAACATGCTCAAGCGAAACATTCAAAAATCAAATATATCGATACATGATGACAACTTCCTTTTTACATCAATTTGTTATGTTACCAACAACATAACAAATAGGAGATATCAACTCATCCTAGGTAATTCCATCTGTACAACCAAATCGTCAAATAGCAATAGAGGCATAGATTAACATGTTACATGCCATGTAAATACATGTAAAATTGACGATAAATCATAAAGAACTCACTCGCATAATCAAGGTAATACCAATCTTTTTAACAACAAATCATCAAATAGAAACACAAACATATGGCACCTCGTGCCCACATTTTTGTCACAATAACAATATCCACCCTTATCACTCCGTCTGAGACAATAACAATATCTATCCATATCACTCTACACTGACACAATAATAATATCCAACTGTATCGCTCTGCCCTGACACAATCATAATAGCCAACCGCATCGCTCCACCCTGAGAAAATCACAATATTCAGTTGTATTCCTCTGTCCTGACAAAATCACAATATCTAAGCGTATAGCTCCTCCCTGACACAATCACAATATCCAACTGTATTTCTCTGCCCTGACACAATCATAATAAACACAATCTCAAGGCAAAAACCTTGTGCCATTACCCCAGTCAATCTACCTAACATGTCCACATATACTACAATCACAACAATGCAAGATAACAGATCATCATCAAGAGGCATATCCTCATAACTCATCAATAAAGAGCACAAGGATATAATAACAACAAAAATGTGGATGGGGTTTAACATATAAAACATGATTATGGACAAATCAAATATAACAACCAAGTTCAAGTAGTCATACAAAGGATCGAATATATGTCACATAGTACATACGTCCCAATCAAGGCACAACACAAGAAAAAGTATGGATGTGTGCTCGTAACATACATGTATCTACATGCAATAAAAATTTAGCATAAATCTCAATATTAGTTCATCATATTCAAAATAAGACACCAATAGCCTTAACTTTAGATCTAGCCTGATTTATTATGCTAACGTAGTCAATTAATTGAATAACACATAGAATCAAGTAAAACACGGAACCAAACAAGACATAGAGTAATCTAAAATCTACCCCGAGCATTAATAAACATGGAACATGTATATACCCTCATCACGTCATATATACATCACCTCCGCATGTAGAAAACAATATCAATTATAGGAAAACATTTCCTTAAGCAAAGCTAGGCAAGAGTCATACCTCAGACAAGCCAAATAAATACTCTAAATATGTATTCCAGCATGAATCTAGAAAAGAAAAACCTAATAACATCAAATGATGTGATAGGAATTAAACCCAAATGATAAGGGTCGAAGCTTCATTCAAATACTCAATGTCAACCCAGGTCTGCGCCACGAAATACGACAAAACTCATAACTCTCATATACTTGTAATGACCCGACCGGTCGCTTTAAGTATTTCACACATATTTCCCTTTTTTTATGCTTTATATATAGTGGCTATGTGACTTGCTGGAGTGGTTGGTTTGGTTTTGAGGAAGTTTTGGAGTGCATTGGGACCCTTAGTCTCAAGGTTAGAAGCTCAGGTTGTAAGAGTTAACCGGAGTTTGACTTTTATGTAGACGACTTTGGAATGGAGTTTTGATGGTTTCAATCGCTTCGTATGGTTATTTTGGACTTAGGCGCATATCTGTATGTGGATTTGGAGGTCCGTAGGTTGATTTGGGGATTTTTTGCGATAGTTGGAAAGTTGAAGGTTTAGAAGGTTGATAGGTTTGACCGAGAGTTGACTTTGATGATTTCAGATTTGGATTTTAGTTCTGGGAGTTTTAATAAGTGCACTGTGTTATTTGTAACTTGCTTCAAAATTTTGAGGTCATTCCGAGTTGTTTAGGCATGTTTGGCGTAAGTTTTAAATTTGGAATGTTGGATTAGTTCCTTAGGCTTGAATTGAGGTGCGATTCATGGTTTTAATGTTGTTTTGTGTGATTTGAGGCCTCGAGTATGTCCGTGTTATGTTTTGAGATTGGTTAGTCTGATTGGATGGACTTAGGTGTATTTCATATGGGTTTCAGACCATTTCTCCATATTTTGGAACTACTGATTCTCTGTTCTGGTTTCCTTTGGTGCAATCGCGATAGGGCAATCGTGTTCCCGAAAGGTATTTCTGATGGCAAGAGAGTTTAGTGTTCGCATTCATGGAGGAGTGATCGCATTCACAAAGCTTGGAGATGCAATGTCCTTCACGATCGCGTTGGGGGAGGGGGGAGTCGCGTATTACACCCCGTAAGTTTAACAACCTTGATATCGTCATATATATATATATATATATATATATATATATATATATATATATATATATATATATATATATATATATATATATATTTGATATGATATTTTGAGTGGAACGTTTTTTTTGTAAAGAAAAAATGGTTTGAAAAATATGATTTTATATAGTTATTAATATTACTACTTTCGAATATGTTTTAAATTATACACATAATATGAGAAAGTTTATGAGATTTTCATTATTGTAAAGATAGAAATAATTTTCTCACAAGAAAAAAAGGTTATCTTTTTACCATTTTAAGAATTAAGCGTACGAAAATTTTTACTCTTTATATGAGATTAGAAAAATTAGAAGTTGAGAAAATATATATATTTTTACATAGATATTTTAATGAAATAATAGTGTATGTACTTATATTATACGGTACCACATGACCATGATAGCAAGTTATATAAAGTGTATTAAAAGTGAGTAGTATTTTAAGTAATTTAAGACAATTCTTAATTATGCGGGTAATTGGTTAATTATCGGGTAGCGGAATACTACCTAATTGATTATTGGATAAAGTTTAAATTCCCCAACAAGGGGATTACGTGGCAGCAAGCCACTTTCCAAACAAGTGACTCTTAGTCACTTTGGATTATGTGGCAACCTAACATGATAATCACAAGACACCATTGATTCTATTATTTGGGAAAGAAATGCGTACATTATTTTCCAACCCTTTTTACATGAAACTTTTTCTCTTTTGGATATATCTCTAAACTATCTTCCGCCTTGTTTGTACATGTACATACTCAAACTTGATCCACTGTTTTGTTTCCTTTTTATAATCTGAACTCGAGTTGAAACTTAGATATTAAACTTTAGTATTGTAATACTGGTGAACATTACTTCTTATTCTTCCATATTCGTAAGGAAAAATATGTCCTTTGAACACGAGGGATAGTTGTCTTCGACTTTCTACACATGTATTTATTTAGCATCAGAGGTTAACTTTTCCCGATATTATGTCAAACTTAAGAGATCTATGTGTAGAAGCAAAACTGCCAAGCAAACGCTTAGTTTTGGTTCTCTGATGTGTGAGGATGAAACATGAAAATGTTTTGTCACAACTACAGATTTTTCCTTAATCCAGGTATGTTAAGGCTATCCCTTCTTTCTTTTTGGCATGATCCATACGATACAAACGAAGCGAGCACGTGCAAAATTTCCATAAATGACTCTATTTATAGAAATGCTAGAGATACTTATATTCTTGATTCCCCATGTGTCATATTATTCTATCGTCTTTTCATGGGTCTCAGAAAATACGTAAGTTGATAAAGTTTACTTCATGATATTAATCAAAGGCATAATGGTCTTATGACACTCCGAAAGATTTTATTGACGTACTTCTCATTCATTGCATTCATTTATATTGACCCATGACCAGATGGCGTTATATATGTGTATATATGTATATTATATGTATATGGGATATGGAAAAAGTTTACAGCGTTATATACGCACCAACACCTGATCAGCTGGTATACGTTGATGATTTGCCCACAGTGGCCAAGATGATATGGTGGGATGCCCTCAGAGGCTTGATGATGTTATGTACGTACAGACCTATGCATTACATGATTTGAGTCCTTACAAGTTCAGTCCTTTACAGAGCTATCTAGACTTACAGGTTGAGTCCTTTACTCCATGTTTCTTCCATGTCCTTTATATACTGATTTACATGTCTTACATACTCGGTACATTATTCGTACTAACGTCCTTTTGTTGGGGATGCTGTATTCATGCCTGCAAGTATAGATAATCAATTTGACGAACCCTCATAGTAGATGAGATGGGCATTCAACGAAGGATTGGTTAGACTCCACCTCATTCGGAGTGCAGCCGAGTCTGTGATTCATCGTATCAGAGTTTTGCTAAAGACTTATGGGTAGGCCTGTACCCTATCCCATTTGATGTCAAATAATCTTAGACGCTTTGTAGACAGAGTTTCATTTTATAAAGCATGTCAGAGGCCTTGACGGCCCAAGAAAAATGGTTCAGTGATACAATATTTTTCACTTACAGTTGTACATTATGAGTTATGGAAATGTTGGCCCATGATAGTTATGAGGAAAAAAAAGGAGTTATAGCGTGATTCACTCGGGCCAGTACGGCACCGGGTGCCAGCTATGCCTCCCCAGGTTTGGGGCATGACAAAGTGGTATTAGAGCAGGTCATGTCCTATGGAGTCTACAAAGCCGTGCCTAGTAGAGTCTCACTTATGGATGTGTTGCGCGCCACATTTATAATTGAGAGGCTATAGGGAATACAGGAAATGTTACCCTTCTTTTGTTCCCAATTCATGCCATAGAGCTGAGTCGTACGAAATCAGTATGAAGCTTTCGTTAGATTTTGTATGCACCAGAGGTGCAGGTATCACAATAGAGATTTAAGGCGTAGATGTAATTTCTACTTATGTTAAAGGGAGGTTATGAAAGCGAGAGAAGATACGATGCGAGATTGAAAGGTAAGTAAGTTAAAGGTGAAGACAATATGAGATACTCAAGTACAAAAGGTTGTGAATAGTCGAGTATCACGACCCAAAATCTCACTAGTCGTGATGGCACCTAACCCAACCCGTTAGGTAAGCCAATTTCTAACTATCTAATTCTAATGAAATTAATTAAAAGAAAATATCTAAAACCAATACATCTCCCCAAGAACTGGTAGTACAAATCATGAGCTTCTAAGAATAGAGTATACAAAGCGGAAATGAAATAAATACATAGTCAGTTTGAACAATACATAAACAGAGCTTTTATAAGTCTAAGGCTATCCTAAACAAAAGGCAGCTACAACAGGAACACAGGTACATCTTCAGATCCTGCAACCATCGAGCACAGCAACAACAATAGCCAACATCTGCACGCAATGTGCAGAAGTGTAGTATTAGTACAACCGGCCCCATGTATTAAGTAAGTAACAAACCTAGCCGTAGGTTGAAAGTAGTGACGAGCTTCCACCAAAGTCGGGTCCAAAACCAATAGTCCACAACAATCCATAATAATATAAAGCAAATAATACCAGAAGTAACTCGAAAATAAAATACTCAGCCAAATAATGATTTCAAAAAAATATAGTAGTTCTTTCTTTCAAATACATCAATGAAAACCCAAATCGTTTGCCGAAGTTGCCAATAATATGAATAGTTTGAAAACAATAAATTTCTCCAAAAATCTTCTCAATAATAAATAATATGTTTCATTTTCCTTCCGGATAAACAGTATAAAACAAATGCATCACTATGCCCATCTGTCAAAAATGTGTGAGAAATCATGAATGATGTGATGTTGTACATCATGAGGAAAAATACATCTCTATGCCTATATGTCATGTGTGCATGCCAATGCGATGCAATTCAGTGATAAAATCATAAACATCCCCTCGGGCAGAACATCACTCATATACAGCCCCTCGGGCAAACCTCACAGTCACTCGTGCCACTCGGGCATACCTCATAATCACTCTTGCCACTTGGGCATACCTCACAATCATTCTTGCCACTCGGGCATACCTCGCAATCAATCATGCCTCCCAGCCGCTCAGCACTCTGCCCTCGCACTCAGTAGGTACCTACGCTCACTGGGGGCGTGTATAGACTCTGGAGGGGCTCCTTCAGCCCAAGCGCTATAATCTGCATGGATAACACACGTGCTGCCGTGACAAGTCACGTGCTATAATAATAAAGTATGATGCAGGCGGGCAGCCCCGATCCACACTCATCCTCACAATCAGGCCCTCAGCCGATATCAAACATGTTACGGCATGCAGCCTGATCCCATATATATGCAACATGCTGCGGCGTGCAGCCCGATCCCATAAATATCCTCACAAATCAGGCTCTCAGCCTCACTCAGTCATAAACCTCTCAATCCACTCGGGCATTTCAGTAAAACAGGGCATTCGGCCCAAAACATTTATATGCATCAAAATAGAGTTATAAAACTGAGTTATGATATACAATGAAATGAATATGAACGAGTATGAATTTTCAATTTAAAATAAATAATTCACAGCAATATGACCTCTGTAGGTCCCAATAATACTGGCACATAGCTTCAATCATGATTTTTAATATGTTTTTCAGCTTAATTTCTCTAACTCATAAAACGGATGGAAAATGCGAAGATCATTTAACTACAAAATTTCACAGAAACAATTATGTCACAATTTTGATAGTGCACACCCACACGCCCGTCACCTAGCATGTGCGTCACCTCCCAAAAATTCACGAAATACATATAGTCAGGGTTCATACCCTCAACTCCAAGGTTAGAAGAGTTACTTACCTCGAACAAGCAAAATCCAATGTCGAGCAAGCTAAGCAATGCTCCAGATATTTTATTCTGCGCGTATCTACTTCCAAACAACTAGAATCTAGTCATAATTAATTTGATTCAGCCCACAAAATTATAGAAATTAATTCCATATCAAAATACTAATATTTTCCAAAAATCTGAAATTACGCCACAAAACTCCTTGTGCGGCCCATGTCCCGGAATCCGATAAAAGTTATAGAATCCGGAATCCCATTCAACCATGAGTCTAACCATACTAATTTTACCAAAATCCGACCTCAACTCGACCTCCAAATATTCAAATCTTATTTTCAAATTTCTAAGTTCAAACCCCCGATTTACACCTCAAAAACATGTAATCTAGTCAGATTATTCGATGATAATTCAATATTATGAAGTAGAAATGATCACAAGTGACTTACCTCAAGTTTCCCTTGAATTCTCTCTCAAAATCGCCCCAAAATACGTGCTTGAAGGCCCTAAAATAGCAAAAACTCGGAACCCCTCTGTTTTTAACATTCTGTCCAGGATTTTCGCACCCGCGGTGATTTCTTCGTACCCGCGGTCTTCGCACCCGCGGTGATTTCTTTGCACCTGCGGCCTTCGCACTCGCGATGACTGTTTTTGCACCCGCGGTGATTTCTTTCGCACCCGCGGTGCCTGGACAACCCATTCATTTTCATTTCTGCAAATCATTCCTTTCATCAGCGAGCTCGTACCTACGGCCCATTTTCGCGCAGGTGCGATCACACCAGTAGCCCAGCTGCTTCAGCTCCTCCTTCAAATCCAAATTCGATCCGTTAAACATCCAAAACTCACCCGAGGCCCTCGGAACCTCGTCTGAACATACCAACAAGTTCCATAACATAACATGGACCTACTCGAGGCCTCAAATCATATCAAACAACATCAAAACGACGAATCGCACCTCAAATCAAAATCTATGAACTTTGAACTTTCAAATTCTATATCTTGTGTGTCGAAATATATCAAATCAATCTTGAGTGATTTCAAATTTTGCAGACAAGTCATAAAAGACATAACAAAGCTATTCAAATTTCCAGAATCAGATTACAACCTCGATATCAAAAAGTCAACTCCCCGGTCAAACTTCCCAAAATTAAATTTTCGGCATTTCAAGCCTAATTCCACTACGGACTTCCAATAATTTTTTGAACATGATCATAAGTCCAAAATCACCGTACGGAGCTATTGGAATCATCAAAATTAAATTCTGAGATCGTTTACTCATAAGTCAATATCCGGTCAACTATTTCAGCTTAAGCTTCCAACATAAAAATTCATCCTTCCAAGCTAACTCTGAAATACCTTAAAACCAAAACCGACAATTTACACAAGTCATAATACCTCGTAGGAAGTTATTCAAGACTTCAAATATTTGAAAGGAGCGTAAATGCTCAAAATGACCGGTCGGGTCGTTACAATCTCCCCCACTTAAATATACGTTCGTCCTCGAAGGTGCCATGAGTTGTTTTCAAGCCACCAAATCACTATTCCATCTTATTACGCACGTACCCGGGGGTGAATCCATGTCACCCTATTCCATATGAGCTTGACAACACAATACAACTGAAAATCCTTAATTTAACCTTAGCCCAAAAACCTTGGAATTCAATTCCCAACTTTCAGAATTTCTTTTCAAAACACAAATCTTGCATTTACACCCTGTATGAGTCTGAACAAGCTACATCGAGCCATAACTATAATCACGGATACAATTTACCCAGAATATTAGATAACTCGCCCGCTCGTAGCACCATTCATGATCACAGTTACAACTTCAAACCATCCAAGTACTAGCATCAAACCCCATATCGAACAAAACCTCATCCCCACACCTTCGTACACTGTTGATAATAAAAGAAACACGCAGAATCTTGTAACCCCTTATCAGATCAACAAGTCATGGAGATCTCTCGCCCCAACAAGAACCATAATCACTTTCTGAGCCGACTTTCAATATTATGCTCCCGAATATACCGAAATTAAACTTAATAGTACCCATTCCAGGTCCAATGACCTTATATTACTAAACACAACTGTTCCACAGACATACCGCACCAATATAACTTGGAGCCACAACCCATGCCATCCGTGCACCAATACGCAACATTCAAATGTACCCAGTAATGGAAAATGACTCAAATGAGAGAACTGCCCCGCCATATTAACATGTACCGCCACAACGAAATGCTGAAAATTTATCATACACCGTAGAACCATCACCCGACTCTAACACGAGGTTCATATTATATACCCCGAGCCACCATGCTCCAAATTAATAATGACGGAGAGGCAAATGATAAAAATACGACACAAAACCTGAAAGGACATAACCATAACTCTATCGATCATGCAATACCCAAATACTCATCACACTCAAATTCCACTATAAAGCTCAAATAGAACCGCACCATCTGTGCACATAACCAATGAATCACAACTCCTCGTAGCATAAATGAGTAACTCACAGATCATTTGAGAACATGAATAAGTTCAACATCAACCGAATGAAACATCCCTCAATAATAGCAGTATGGAGTCAACCATTCCGGCTCGGTGTAGAATACACATCTTAATTGGGCCTACCTATGGATTTTCAAAAATCCATAATGACTGAATCATAACACATTTTTTCATCTGGCTAGCTCCAGCCACAACTTCACAGTCCACAACCATGAAACAATCTGCTCCTGGGAACTCCCAATCTCCAAATCCATAGAACATGCGAATCACCATATTTGATTCTATCTCCACCGCCCGAATGTCTAACAAATCGCTCATACACGATCATTCTACGAGGAATATTTCTCCTATTCTTTCATGCCAACAAGTTTCATAACATAACATGGACCTACTCGAGGCCTCAAATCATATCAAACAACATCAAAATGATGAATCACACCTCAAATCAAAATCTATGAACTTTGAACTTTCAAATTCTATATCTTGTGCCGAAACATATCAAATCAATCCGGAATGATTTCAAATTTTGCACACAAGTCATAAATGACATAACAAAGCTATTCAAATTTCCAGAATCAGATTTTGACCTCGATATCAAAAAGTCAATCCTCGGTCAAACTTCCCAAAATTAAATTTTCGGCATTTCAAGCGTAATTCCACTACGGACTTTCAAATAATTTTACGGACACGCTCATAAGTCTGAAATCACCAAACGGAGCTATTGAAATCATCAAAATTAAATTCCGAGGTCGTTTACTCATAAGTCAATATCCGGTCAACTATTTCAACTTAAGTTTTCAACATCAAAATTCATCCTTCCAAGCTAACTCCGAAATACCTTAAAACCAAAACCGACAATTCACACAAGTCATAATACCTCGTAGGAAGTTATTCAAGACTACAAATAGTTCAAAGGAGCATAAATGCTCAAAATGACCGGTCGGGTCGTTACATCGAGACTTTAGATATAGTTTGGGTTTTAGTTTAGTTTATAGAGGAGACCCTAGTAAAATTTTTGTAAATCCGTAATAGTTAATATTCGAGGACGAATGTTCTAAAGGGGGAAGGATGTACCACATGACCATGATAGTAAGTTATATAAAGTATATTAAAAGTGAGTAGTATTTTAAGTAATTTGAGATAATTCTTAATTATGCGGGTAATTGGTTAATTACCGAGTAACGGGATACTACCTAATTGATTATTGGATAAAGTTTAAATTCCCCAACAAGGGGATTACGTGGAAGAATCCACTTTCCAAACAAGTGACTCTTAGTCACTTTGGATTATCTCTAAACTCTTAGTCCAACCCTTTTTACATGAAACTTTTGCTCTTTTGGATATATCTCTAAACTATATTTTCGCCTTGTTTGTACATGTACATACTCAAACTTGATGCACTGTTTTGTTTCCTTTTTATAATCTGAACTCGAGTTGAAACTTAGATATTAAACTTTAGTATTGTATTACTAGTGAAAATTATTTCTTATTCTTCCATATTCTTAAGGAAAAATGTGTCCTTTGAGCACCAGGGATAGTTGTCTTCGGCTTTCTACACATGTATTTGTTTAGTGTCAGAGTTTAACGTTTCCCGATATTATGTCAAACTTAAGAGATCTGTGTGTTGAAGCAAAATCGCCAAGCAAACGCTTAGTTTTAGTTCTCTGATGTGTGAGGATGAAACATGAAAATGTTTTGTCACAACTACGGATTTTTTCCTAATCCAGGTATGTTAGGTCTATCCCTTCTTTCTTTTTGGCATGATCCATACGATACAAACGAAACGAGCAAGTGCAAAATTTCCATAAATGACTCTATTTATAGAAATGCTAGAGATACTTATTTTTTTGATTCCCCATGTGTCAGATTATTCTATCGTCTTTTCATGGGTCTCAGAAAATAAGTAAGTTGATAAAGTTTACTTCATGAAAATAATCAAAGGCATAATGGTCTTATGACACTCCGAAAGATTTTATTGACGTACTTCTCATGCATTGCATTCATTTACATTGACCCATGACCAGATGACGTTATATACGCGTATATATGTATATTATATGTATATGGGATATGGGAAAAGGTTATGGTGTTATATACGCACCACCACCTGATCAGCTGGTATACGTTGATGATTTGTCCACAGTGGCCGAGATGATATGATGGGATGCCCTCAGAGTCTTGATGATGTTATGCACGTACAGACCTATGCATTACATGACATTTATATGCATATGCATGACATTATAAATATTTCATGATTTACAGAGCTATCCAGACTTACAGGTTGAGTCCTTTACTCCATGTTTCTTCCATGTCCTTTATATACTTATTTACATGCCTTACATACTCGGTACATTATTCGTACTGACGTCCTTTTGTTGGGGACGATGTATTCATGCCTGCAGGTATAGATAATCAGTTTGACGAGCCCTCATAGTTGACGAGATGGGCATTCAGTGAAGGATTGGTAAGACTCCACCTCATTCGGAGTGCAGCCGAGTCTGTGATTCATCGTATCAAGTTTTGCTAAAGACTTATGGGTAGGCCGGTACCCTATCCCATTTGATGTCAAATAATCTTAGAGGCTTTATAGACAGAGGTTCATTTTGTACAGCATGTCAGAGGCCTTGACGGGCCATACGTATTCATGTTTTAAGAAACATGGTTCAGTGATACAGTGTTTTTCACTTACAGTTGTATATTATGAGTTATGTTGGCCCATGATAGTTATGAGAAAAAAAAGGAGTTACAGAGTGGTTTGCTCGGGCCAGTACGACACTGGGTGCCAGCCACGCCTCCCCAGGTTTGGGGCGTGACATCGCATATGCATAGAAGGGGAGGCCAGCTAGGGGAGTCAGGGTTTTAGCTTTTTTGATTACGGGAGGAGGACCGCATTCGCGTAGGCTTAGGAGTATTCTGCAGCACGTTCGCGACCGAGGTCTCGCATTCGTGTAGTATTGTTTGGAGGCAGTGTTTGGATGCACTTCACGATCGCGAAGCTGGTTCCAAGATTGCGAAGGGCATACATGGGCAGACCATAAGTACTCTATTTTTGAGGATTTTAGTCATTTAACATATTTTGAGTGGTAGAGCTCGAATTTGGGTGATTTTGGAAGGGATTTTCAAGATTTAGATTTGGATAAGTGTTTTGATTTTAGTATATGATTTTCTAAAGTATAAATTGACGATTTGAGGTTGGATTTGGATGAAACATATATATTTGAACTCGTATCGGAATGGGTGTCCGGAATTTTTGAGTTTGATCAAGTTATAGGGTGTAGGCCTGGGTAAACATTTTGGGTTTTACTTTTTGATTTTGGTTAAAGGTCTCAACTTTATCATTTGGAATCGTTTCCTATGGATTTTATTAATGATATTAAGTTATTATGGAGAGATTCGAGTCGTCCGGAGGTTGATTCACACAAGAAGGGCTTATTGAAGAATTGATTTGGCCTTCTAGAGGTAAGTATCTTACCTAAACTTAGTTGAGGAACTAGTTCCAGAGTTATATAAGATAGGTATATTCTATGGGTGGCGCACATGTGTAGGGTTGTGACCATGCATGTGCACAAGGGCATTTAATTATGCTCGAGGTAATGCTTGTGCTATGATATGGCTTGAGTTGATTGCTAAGCTTCATGTTGTGATGTTCTCCTATTTGTACCCCTTTGGAAGCTATTTGTACCACGTTTGAGGTTACATAGAGGTTAATCTCCTGATTGAACCTAATAAATTGGTACTTTTGTGATGTAATTTCTTGATTAAACTGTGATAGCACACTTTGCACATGCATATACCTTAGCATGTCATTTATTCCAGTCCAGGAGCATCGAATTTTATGTGGACATATCATGTACATGTATTGGACTGGTAGCATGTGACCACGACAGGCGGATATGGATTGGACTTTTAGCTTGTGACTATGCCGGGCTGATTGTGATATTGAGCATGTGACCACATCAGGCAGATTTTGATTTTGGCACGTGAGTTGTCCGTGCAGCACGTGAGTTGTCCGTGTGGACCTGAGGTATTGATATTATTGGCACGCGAGATGTCACTGCGGATCCGAGATGTTGATATTTTGTGCACGTGAGTTCTCCATGCAACACGTGAGTTATCTGTGTGGTTGATATTCTTAGCACATGAGTTGTCCGTGCAGCATGTGAGTTGTTCGTGCAGTGTGGATATGAATCTCTCCCCCTAGGGTCACCCTCTCATGTTCTTTATTGATGGTGCACATGCGGTTTAAGGAAACCGATCAGTGGTTTGATAAGGTTATGGAAATTCAGAGGAACAGCTGACCAGTGTTTTAGTTGTTTATTGCATATCATTTTTACTTGTACTTTTCTTGGTTATTTACCTGATTTATTTGCATATCTTCTTTATATTGGATTGTGGCTGAGAAGAGTACGTTAAGTAATTGTGTGCCCAAAAGTGGATCTTTCTATGATTCATGACTTGATCATATTATTGTTCTGTACTTATTGGATTTATTAACTGTACAAGTGATTAGCGAGTATCATTTATAATTCTTGCTTCTATTACTTCGTCGAGGTTAGTTATGATACTTGCTGAGTACATAGGGTTGGTTGTACTGATATTACACCCTGCACTTAATTGTGCATATCTAGGCATTGGATCGAGCTATCAGTAGTTGAGTCTTGTTGCTCAGTTGTCTTGGAGAGATGAGGTAGAGATGCATCTCGACCGTAGTCTTGGAGTCTCTTTTCCTTTATGTACTATTGTCTTTCATTCAGATAGTATTGTTATTTGGTATTTCAGACTTGTACATTCAGTTTAGAGCTCATGACACTATATTTACCAGTCTGGGGGATTTACCATGTATTGATGTTATTATGTTATGTTGAAGGGTTTAGACTTGTATTATTATTGTAAATTCTGTTACTATGAATCATCTTTGTTATGTTCGGCTTACCTAGCAAGTGCCTAAAGTGCCATCACTAGTGATTGGTAGTTTTTGGTCATGACAAGTTTGTATCAGTGCCCTAGGTTCATAGGTTCTATCGGTCATAAGCAAGTTTAATAAAGTCTTGTGGATCGGTACAGAGACGACGGTACTTATCCTTGAGAGGCTACCGAAGTGTTAGGAAAACTTCACTTTCTTGCATTATTGTCGTGCGAATTTATTAATTCTGAAGTTTGAACCTTTACTCTTCTATTCTCTCACATATGATGAGTCCACGTTCAGCCGGATCGAGCGGGTAGGCATCAGTCCACCAGGAAGGGCTACGAGAGTTTGGGGGCGAGGTAGAGGCCGAGGTGGGCACTACAGCTAGAGCAGCACATATAGAGCCACCAGTCGCTCCAGTGAAGGAGCAGGCTCTGGATACTGTTGAGCCAGTGGGACCATCTCATACACCGGTGGTACCTATTGTTATACATAGTTTTCAGGAGTCTTTGTCTCAGATCTTGAGTGTGTGCACAAGCTTGACTTAGGCGGGTATGGTACAAGTTGCACCAGCTACCTCACAGGCTGGGGGAGGAGCTCAAACTCCTGTAACTCGTACACCAGAGCAGCTAGATCATGATTATCAGACACCAGGGGTGTTACCAGATCAGCCAGTTATTACTGCTCAAGCCGAGGTTTGTCCAACTATGTCCGATGAGGAGAAGAAAAAGTTGGAGCGGTTTAATCGGCTATATCCTACTGAGTTTGGTAGAGGAGATCCATATGATGCTTAGAGTTTTCTGGATCCGTGTTCTGATTATTCGCACATCAGTATTTGTGGACATCAGTGGAGTTGCCTTTGATACTTGTCAGCTGACAGGGGCAGCCTACAGATGGTGGTAGACCTATGAGTCAGGCAGGCCAGCTAACGTAGCCCCACTTACATGGCATGAGTTTTCAGTTCTCTTCTTAGAGAAGTTTATCCCTCAAACTCGCAGAGAGGAGTTGCATAGGGAGTTAGAGCAGCTACGCTAAGGGGGATATGAATGTGACATAGTACGTGATGAGATTTGTAGATTTTGCCCGTCATGTAGTATGGTTGGTTCCCACTGAGAGAGAGAATATCAAGAGGTTCATTGATAGCCTTAACTATGGTCTACATTGCAGTTTGGCTTGAGAGGTAGAGATGGATGCTAGGTTTGACCAGGTGGTTGAGATTTCTAGACGTTTGGAGTAGGTTTGCAGGGTTAGTGAGGAGCGGGAGGCCAATAGGCCTCGTGGTTCAGGTGCTTTTAGTAGTGCCTCATTTGGAGGCCAGTCACATTACAACAGAGGTCATATTTTTAGGCCCGCTCATGCAACTCGTCATATTCCTCATGTTTCATAAGTTAGTCATAGTTCATATAATGCTCACCCAGTTCAGTCATCATTCAGTGCGCTACCGGACAAAAGTTCTTACCGTGCTCCATCTGCTCAGAGTTCCACGGGCAGTTATTCAGATTATCAGGGTCAGCAGCTTCGTCAGAGAAGAGGTTGTTTAGAGCGTATAGACATGAGTCATCTCAAGAGGGATAGCCCAAACTTCTGAGTAGGGTCCCATAGCAGAGCTCGCATCCTATGATTTTAGCACCAGTAACTACGCCCCCGCACAACCAGCTAGGAGTGGGGCTTAGTCTGTTTAAGGTTTCCCCAGAGGAGGAGGTTGGTTAGGCGGTGGCCATGCCCAAATCTACGCATCTTCCACCAGGCCATAGGCAATTGGTTCCATCACCATGATCACCGGTGTTGTTTCAGTGTGTCACAGGGACGCTTTAGTGTTATTTGACCCTGATTCCACTTACTCTTATGTGTCATCCTATTTTGCTCATTATTTGGATATGCCTCTTGATTCTTTAGATAAGTATGTTCATGTATTTACACCGGTGGGTGATTCTATTATGGTGGATCGTGTATATCGGTCGTGTGTGGTTACCATCGGGGGGTATAAGACTAGAGTTGATTTCTTAATTCTCAGATATTTTGATGTGATTTTGCTCATGGATTATTTGTCACTCTTTATTATCACGCTAAGACTGTGACGTTGGCTATGCCAGGGTTGTCGAGATTGAAGTGAAGAGGCTCCCTCCATCATGTCCCAGGTATAGTGATTACATATTTGAAGGCTCAACGAGTGCTGATACTCCTACTATTAAGTCGGTTCCAGTAGTGAGGAAGTTCTCAGATGTGTTTCCTGCAGACCTATCGGGCATGCCGCCCGACAGGGATATTGATTTTTGTATTGATTTGGTTCCGAGCACTCAGACCATCTCTATTTCACTGTATCGCATGGAACAAGTAGAGGTGAAGTATTGAAGGAGTAGTTACAAGAGTTACTTGATAAGGGTTTCATCGGGCCTAGTGTGTCACCTTGGGGTGCACCAGTACTGTTTGTGAGGAACAAAGATAGTTTTATTAGGATGTGCATTGACTACAGGCAGTTGAACAAGGTTACTATCAAGAACAAGTACCTACTACCGCGTATTGATAATTTATTTGATCAGCTTAAGGGTTCTAGGCTATTCTCAAAGATTGATTTGCAATTGGGGTACCATCAGTTGAAGATTCGTGCTTTAGATATTTCAAAGACGGCTTTCGGGACCCATTATGGTCACTACGAGTTTTTTGTGATATCTTTTGGGTTGACCAATGCCACAACAGCTTTTATTCACTTGATGAACAACGTATTTCAGCCCTATTTTTATTCCTTCATCATAGTGTTCATTGATGATATATTGGCATATTCTCGCAGCCGAGAGGATCATTGAGCAACACTTAAGGATTGTGTTCAGACTTTGAAGGAGAAGAAGCTATATGCTAAATTCTCTAAGTGCTAGTTTTGGCAAGACTCAGTGGCTTTCTTGGGCCACATGGTATCTAGTGAGGGGATTAAGGTGGATCCAAAAAAGATTGAGGAAGTTCAGAGTTATCCCAGATCGTCTTCTGCTACTGAGATCCGTAGTTTCCTTGGGTTGGCTGGGTATTATCACTATTTTGTAGAGGGATTATTCATATATATCAGCCCCATTGATTAGATTGACGTAGAAGGTTGCCCCATTCAGGTGGTCGAATGAGTGTGAGGAGAGCTTTCAGAAGCTCAAGATTGCTTTGACTACAGCTCCAGTTCTGATTTTGCCTTTGGGATCGAATTCTTATACAGTCTATTATGATGATTCACGGATTTGCATTGGGTGTGTCTTAATGCAAGAGGGTAGAGTGATTGCTTATGCTTTGTGTCATTGAAGCCCTACGAGAAGAACTACCCAATACACGATTTGGAGTTGGCAGCCATTGTTCACGCGCTCATGATTTGGAGGCACTATCTCTATGGCGCATCTTGTGATGTGTTCACAGATCACAGGAGTCTCCAGCACTTATTCAAGCAAAAGGATATGAACTTGAGGCAACAAAGGTGGTTAGAGATACTAAAGGACTATGATATCACCAGTCTTTATCACCTGGGGATGGCCAATGTAGTGGCGATGATTTGAGTAGGAAGGCTGAGAGAATGGGGAGTCTTGCTTATATTCTAGTTGGAGAGAGACGGTTAGCATTGGATGTTCAGGAATTGGCCAATCGATTTGTGAGGTTGGATATTTTGGAGTCCAACGGAGTTCTCGCGTGTGTTGTATCACGGACGTCCTTGTTTGAGCGCATCAAGGTGTGTCAGTATGATGATCTCCACTTGCTTATCCTAAGGGACACGGTGCATCACGGTGATGCCAATGAGGTTACTATTTGTGATGACGGGCTATTGAGACTACATGGTCGTATCTGCATCCCAAATGTTGATGGTTGCGAGAGTTGATTCTTGAGGAGGCCCATAGTTCACGGTATTCCTTTAATCTAGGGGACGCAAAGATGTACCATGAATTGAGGAGGCACTATTGGTGGCGGAGGATAAAGAAGGATATTTTTGAGCATGTTGTTCGGTGTTTGAACTGTCAGCAGGTGAAGTATGAGCATCAGTGACCCGATGGTTTGCTTCAGATTCTTGTATTTCGAAGTGAAAGTGGGAGCGTATCACTATGTATTTTGTAGTTGGGCTTCCACGAACCTTGAGGAGATTTGATGCAGTTTGGGTCATTATGGACAGCCTGACCAAGTCTACACATTTTATTCCAGTCATGACTACTTCTTCTTCAGAGCAGTTGGCTCAGGTTTATATTCACAGATTGTTCGCCTTCATGGTGTGCCTGTGTCTATTATATCGGATCAAGGCAGACAGTTTACATCGCATTTTTGGAGAGCAGCGTAGCATGAGTTGGGCTCACAGGTCAAGCCAAGTATGACATTTCATCCTCAGAAGGACGGACAGTCCGAGCGCACTATTCAGATCTTAGAGGACATATTATGTGATTATGTTATTGATTTTAGGGGCTCATGGGATCAATTCCTTCCATTAGTAGAGTTGGCATACAAAATCAACTATCAGTCGAGTATCCAGATGGCTCCTTATGAGGCCTTATATGGGAGGCGATGTTGTTCTCTGGTTGGTTGGTTTGACCCTGGGGAGGCTACGTTATTGGGCACTTATTTGGTCCGTGATGCTTTGGAGAAGATGAAGTTGATTGAAGAGTGGCTTTGTACAGCGCAGTCCAGACAAAAGCGTTATGCTGACATGAAGGCTCGTGATGTTGCATATATCGTGGGTGAGAAGGTGTTACTCAGAGTTTTCTCCATGAAGGGTGTGATGAGGCTCGGGAAGAAGGCCAAGTTAAGCCCTAGGTATATTGGTCCTTTTGAGGTTCTTGACAGAGTTGGAGAAGTGTCCTACAGACTTGCCTTGCCACCTAATGTATCGGGAGTTCACCTCGTGTTTCATGTTTCTATGCTCCGGAAGTATCATGGGGATCTGTCACATGTTTTGGACTTCAACACGGTGCAGTGAGATGGGGATTTGACTTATGATGTGGAGTCAGTGTGTTTTACCCCATATTTTCGTACGTAAAGGTACGTCATAAGTCAACTGATGTAACCTCATAAATGAGATCATTTTTAAAAGTATATAAATTAATTTAATCATGTTACCTTAGAGGTAACAAATATTTACGATCATGATCAACAAGTACCAAGAGGGTTGGAAGGTTTAGAAGCTAAACGAATTGGGAATGTTATAACCTGTACTTTTGGGGTGAGACTAGGGTTCTTAACATTATAAGAATAATATATTATGTGTTATTTTATTCATATAATATTCATATGTTATGTTTTGAAGTCAAACAAGTTATAAATCAAAAGTCGGAAAAACTTGTCGCAAGTTACGTTCATAATTCTACTGAAATTTTGGTGTAATGTCACTAAATGTTTCTCCAAATGTACTTGGAGTTAAGGGGTGATCCACCTATCAAATGTAATATCTACAAGTCTAGTTTCGAATGCTATAAACCGTTCGCCGATATGATATCAGAGTACAGAGATATTCGCATTTTTGCGAGATTGCGCAGGCAGCCCCTATGGGACCCACTTGGTCGGTGGCCGACCGTCACCTATTTTTATCTCGTTTTTGGGATGATATTTGCTAATGTTTAGACATCCTTCTATCATCACACTCTCAAATTGCTCCCAAACAGTTCCCCCAAGGCTCCAAACTAATTCCAAAAAAATACATCATAATCCAACATCAAAATTAGCCAAAGGTGAAGAATAACCCTCTATGGTGTTGTGATATGAATAAGGATGATGATGAGCTAAGTTAAGATTAGGGTTAGAATTTTATCTACTGCCTAATATATGTTTAACATCCTTTTGGTTATGTTTAAGGTTAATTTCATGTTGGTTGTGGTGTTGGAGTGAAGGATTACAAGATAGCACTTGAAAGGGAAAGAGGTGAAGTTATCTTTTGTTGGATTGTTTTAAGGCTACATATATATGTTGTTATAGCTGGAAATTGGGGAAAATAACTTGATTATTATATGGTTTCCGTTATTATGCATTTCTATATGTTTATCAAGTGAATTGATGAAATAAATATATGAAATTTGAGATTGGAAGTGAAGATTAGCTTAAGTGAAAATTAGCACTTCTATGGTGTTGTATAGCCACTGAGGGTTGTTGTAAGCTAAGTATAGCTTGGATTTCAACTTGAAGATACTGTAGGAGGTAAGTATATTGTGTTCTTTCATGTTCTTAAGGTTATCTTGATGTTTATTAAGTTAAATGGATGGATTAGATATGAACTAATGAATAAAGTTGCTAATTGAGAATAGTTCGAGTTGTGTAATATTTTCTTTGTTATAAATACACGGTATAAGGTTAGAATAATTGATGAATGACATAATTATCATGTTAAGGATATTCGTAAGTTAAAGTAAGAAGATAATAAGGAGTGATATGGGTTATACAGATTCCAATCCGAGCTTACCGCTCGTCGTGAAGTAGTTGTGACTTGTTGTTGTTGTATGGTGTCTTGTTATTGATATTTATATATTGTTGGATTGATCTGGTTGTTGTTGTTGGTATATGGTATTAGAGGATGCCCTTGTTACAGGGGAGATGCTGCACCAATTAACGTAAACAAGCTACTAGCTTAAGTTTCAGACTTAGCATTTACTTAGCACTGATTTTGAATCTCCTTATGCTATGGTAGATTGAGTTGAGTTGTTTGAAGAGTTTCTTGGAAGGTATTAAGGACTCAACAGGGTTAAGATATGTTAAATCATTCCTTCTTTCATTTGGAATGATCTAAAGTGAAATGAACATAAACGATAAGCTATTTCATAACGAATCTACTCCTAGCAACTAAGGATGTCCATGTTGTTCTTTACTTATAAAGGTATTCTAATCATGTATGTATGATGGTTAAATCCTATTGAGATTCATATTGATGGTATGGATGTCCATAACATTAATCATAGGTACAATGACCTTACATCACTCGGAGAGGTTGAGAATGTGATTCCATGAGTCCAGCATGCATTATATATATACCTATTTTACTCTATTGAGTAGCACTATAGTCGTCCGGGTACAACACCTATTGTATAACCACTAATCAATTGGGTTTTATGGAGCTCCACGTGGCTGGGTACGATTCTACCGAGCCTTATGATGGCCATGTATATTTTTACCGAGCCAATTACGGTCATGTACGATATGATGATGATGCCCACAGAGGCGTATATTTTTAAAATTATATGCATAAATATATGTATTATGCATTTCATGATAGTCTCCCTCAGAGGCACTCAGATGTTATAGGTTGTATATTCTCTATCTCTCTTTATACTACTGTTCTTATTTATGCTTTCCTGTCTTACATATTCGGTACTTTATGCGTACTGACATCCCTTTTGCCTGGGGATTCTGCGTTTCATGCCCGCAGGTCCCAATAGATAGTTTGACAGTCCTCCTAGTAGGCTATCAGCTCACCGGAAGGTGGTGGTGCACTCAACTTGCTCCGGAGTTACCTATTTGGTTAGTATATTTTGGACATGTATTGATTGGTATGGCGGTGCCCTGTCCCAACCTTTATGATATTTATGTACTCTTAGAGGCTTGTAGACAGATGTCATGTTTATGTATACTTATATGGCCTTGTAGGCCTATGTTTTGAGTGTGCAAATGATCATGTCGGCCTTATAGACCTGTATATCACATGTATAGGTTTGTATATCATTTTGTGGTTATCCTATGTCGAGTATTCCCTTATGTTTTATTCTGGTTATCTCATGACGACCCTTGTAGCCCATTTATGCATGATAGTATGGTTAAAGGTACGTTACGTTGGTGCTCAGCAAGTAAGGCTCGGGTGCCTATCGCGACCCTCTGGTTTGGGTCGTGCATGGTGGCCATTTTGGATCGGCAGGTACGAAAGTTGAGATCGAAGAATATAGCATCAGTGAAGGTTCATTGGAGAGATCAGCCCGTCAAGGAGGATACTGGGAGACCGAGTAATAGATCCGGAGCAGATATCCTCACCTTTTTGAGACTCTAGTTATGATTCTAGAATCGTTCGAGGACGCATGTTTGTTTAAGAGGGGGAGAATATAATGACCCGGCATGTCATTTTGAGTATTTCAGTCTCCTTTCCCCTATTTAATACTTTACATATGTGTATTTCTGGCTATGTTACCTTTTGGGGTGGTTGGTTTGATTTCGGGGCAGTTTTGGAGTGCATTAGGACACTTAGTCCCATGATTGGAAGCTTACGTTGTATGAGTTGACCGGAGTTGGCGTTTTGTGTAAATGACTCTGAAATAGAGTTTTGATGGTCCCAATAGCTTTTCATGGTGATTTTGGACTTAGGCGTATGTCTGAATGTGGATTTGGAATTTCGTAGGTTGATTTGGCGCTTTTTGGCGAAAGTTTGAAAGTTCAAGATTTGGAAGGTTGATAGGTTTGACTGAGAGTTGACTTTGATGATATCAGGTTCGGATTTTTGTTCCAGGAGTTGGAATAGGTCCATTATGTCATTTGGAACTTCCATGCAAAACTTGAAAAAATTCCGAGTTGTTTAGGTTTGTTTAGCATAAGTTTTGAATTTGGATAGTTGGATTAGTTCCTTAGGATTGAATTAAGGTGTGATTCATGGTTTTGATATTGTTTTGTGTGATTTGAGGCCTCGAGTAAGTCTGTATTATATTTCGGAATTGGTTGGTGTGATTTGATGGAGTCCCGGGGGCCTCGGATGTATTTCGGATAGGTTTCAGACCATTTCTCCCTGTTTTGGAACTGTTGATTCTCAGTTTTGGTTTCCTTCCTCACAATTGCGACAGGGCAGTCGCGTTCGCGAAGGGAATTTTTTATGGCATGAGAGTTTGTTCTTCGCCTTCACGAAGGAGTGATCATGTTCGCGAAGCTTGAGGAGGTAGTGGCCTTCGCGATCGTGTTGAGGGAATTGTGTTCGCTTAGAAGGGGAGGCCTGCTAGGGGCGTCAAGCTTTTAGCCTTCGCGATCGCGGGAGGAGGACCGCGCTCGCATAAGCCTATGAGTGTTGTGCATCACATTCGCGATCAAAGTCTCATGTTCATGTAGTGTTTTTCGAAGGAAGTGTTTGGATGTGCTTCGCGATCGTGAAGGGTATACCTGGGCAGACCATAAGTACTCTATTTTCGAGGGTTTTAGTCATTTTTACATATTTTGAGTTGTAGAGTTCAAATTAGGGCGGTTTTGGAGGAATTTTCACGATTTGGTTTGGGGTAAGTGTATTTGACTTGGATTTATTCATAATTCATGGTTCCAACCTTGATTTTAGCCTTTAATTGGTGAATTAAAGTGATGAAATTGGGGATTTGGGCAAAAAATAATTCTAAAGTATAAATTGACGATTTGAGGGTCGATTTGAGGTCGAATTTGGATAAAACACATATATTTGGACTAGTATCGAAATATTTGAGTTTGGTCGGGTTCATGGGTGTGGACTCGGGGTTGACCTTTTGGATTGTCTTTTTGATTTTGGTTAAAGATCTTAGCTTTATCATTTGGAATTGTTTCACATGGTATTTATTGATGATATTAAGTTATTTTGGCTAGATTCGAGCCGTATGGGGGTTGATTCACACGGGGAAGAACTTATTGGAGGATTGATTTTGCTTGTTTGAGGTAACTATCTTACTTAAACATGGTTGATGCACTAGTTGCATGAGTTATTTATGATAGCTACATGCTATGGGTGGAACACATGTGTGTGGTTGAGCCCATGTGCGTGCACCGGGGTATTTATTCATGCTTGGGGTAGTGCTTAGGATATGATATGCCTTGAGTTGATTGTTAAGCTTCATGGTATGATGTTCTCACATCTTTAGCCCTTTGTGAGCTATTTGTACTATGTTTGAGGTTACATAAAAGTTAATCTCCTGATTGAACATGATAAATTGCTACTTTTGTGATGTAATTCCTTGATTGAGCTGTGATAGCACACTTTGCATATGCATACACCGTAGCATGTCACTTATACCAGTCCAGGAGTATGAAATTTGATGTGCATTTATCATGTACATGTATTCTTATATATGTGCTTTCTGTGTGATATGGATTGGACTAGTAGTTTGTGATCACGCTGGGCAGATTGTCAAATTGAGCATGTGACCACACCGGGCGGATTGTGGGCATGTGACCACGCCGGGTGAATTATGATACTGAGCATATGATCATGACGGGAGAATTGTGTTATTGGCACGTGAGTTGTCCATGAGGATCCGAGGTATTGATATTATTGGCACGTGAGTTGTCCGTGCAGCACGTGAGTTGTCCGTGCAGCACGTGAGTTATATGTGCAGTTGATATTATTGGCACGTGAGTTGTCCGTACAACACGTGAGTTGTCCGTACAGCATATGGTTATGGATCCATCCGTCAGGGTCACCCTTTCACGTTGCTTCTTGATGGTGTACCTGCGGTTTGAGGAAACTGATCTATAATTTGGTATTGTTATGGAAATTCTGAGGAAACGCTAGCGAGTGTTTGATTTGGTTATTACATTTCATCTTTACTTGCAATTTCCTTGTTGTTTACCTGATTTATTTTTATATTTTATTTATATGATGGATCTTTGACTAAGCATAGTACGTTAAGTAATTATGTGCCACAAAGTGATTCTTTCTGTGATTCATGACTTGATCATATTACTGTTCTGTACTTGTTGAATTTATGAACTGTACAGGTGATTAGCGAGTATCATATATAATTCTTGCTTATATTACCACGCTGAAGTTAGTAATATACTTGCTGAGTACATGGATCCGGTTGTACTCAGACAACACTCTACACTTAATTATGCAGATCCAGGTGTTGGACTGAGCAAATAGTAGTTGAGGCTTGTTGCTGAGTTGTCTTGGAGAGACAAGGTAGAGTTGCATCTCGACCGCAGTCTTGGCGTCTCTTTTCCTTTATGTACTATTGTCTTTCATTCAGACAATATTGTTATTTGACATTTCAGACTTGTACTTTCGTTTTAGAGCTAATGAATTTGTATTTACCAATTCTAGGGGATTTACTATGTACTGGTATTATTATGTTATGTTGAAGGCTTTAGACTTGTATTATTGTTGTAAATTCTATGATTATGATTCGTCTTTGTTATGTTCGGCTTACTTAGCAAGTGCGTTAGGTGCCCATCACGACTGATTGGTAAATAATGGGTCGTGACAACACCTATTCGAATACGAGTCCAAATATGCAAGTTTCATCAAAAATCAACTCCAAATCGGGATTTAAATCTCCATAATTAACTTTGGAAAAGTTCTGCTAAAACCCTCAATTTCTCTCTTAGATTCACCAATTAAATGCCAAAATCAAAGATAGAATACAATAACAACAACGACAACAACAATCCACCTTGTGGAATCTGGGGAGGGTAGTGTGTACGCAGATCTTGCCACTACCTTGTGGAGATAGAGAGGATGTTTCCAAAATACCCTCGACTTAGTAAATCATAAGCACCACAATAATGTAAAAACAACATGAAGGAACAACGCTGATAAGCCATGCATAAGCAGCATAAATAACAAGAAGATAGTTAGATGACTGAAATACACGAAACGATGGGTAATTATAGAAACCTACTACAAAATAAAATCAAACATAGAATTATGAATAATAATCAAAATTGAGTCAAAAACACTTACCCCAATTCAAGTAATAAAAATCGCCTAAATAATTGCCTGAATCCGAGCTCCCAATCTCAAAATATGATAAAATAAGCTTAAAGTCCGAAAATAAGAACATAAAATATCTGCCTATCAATACTCGTCGTGATCGCGGAGAACAAACCTCAACAACCACCAGATGACCCTACGCGAACGTGGCACTTAACATACGATCGTGCTTCACCAACACCCAAGCCCACACGAACATAGTGGCCTTCCACAAACGCTAAGGCTAAACCACCTGCCATCCCCAGCCTGACACAAAGCTATGCAAATGCGTCCCCCCGTTGCGAACGCAAATTTTTAGCTCCTCAATCATACGCAATGGCAACCTCCACTACACGAACGTGAAGAAAAAAATACCCGCCACCAAAACACACTCTGCGATTGCTTTACTCCTTCCGTGATCACGATTAAGGCACCAGTACTAGAAAACCAGCAATTTTAAACATGAGAGAAATGGTCTGAAACACATCTGAAACACACCGGAGGCCCCCGGGACCCTATCCAAACATACCGACAAGTCCCAAAGTACAATACGGACCTACTCTAGGTTCCATATCACAAATATACATCAAATTAATGAATTGCACCTCAATTCAAGCCTAATGAACTAATCAACTTTCAAACTTTCAAAACTCATGTTGAACTACGTCTGGCCAACTCGGAATAAACCCAAATTTTTTACATAAGTCCCAAATGACATAATGAATCTATTTTATCTTCCGGAACAACAATCTGAACCCGATTACATAAAAGTCAACTTCCGGTCAAACATATGAACTTCTAAACCTTTAAATTTCTAACTTTCGCCAAAAGAACCAAAACAACCTAAGAACCTACAAATCTCAATCCGGACATACACCTAAGTCCAAAATCACTATATGAACCTATCGGATTGAAACATCCAATCCCAAAATCATAAGCTGGTAACGAGTAAAATAAATATAAATCATTAAACTATTCTTGAAATAAGACAATAAAAGTAAAGAAGAATATTGCAAAGAAAAGAGAGAAAATTCTATTGATTTGAGATGAATTATAATGGGGTAAAACCCCTCTATTTAGGAGAAAAATGACTTAGCCACGAAGTAACAAACTCTCTAAAAGATAGACATTCACTCTAAGTACATTTCTATAATATGCTTCATTAAAACCTTAACTAAAATAAAACCCAGTGGAAAAGAATTCTAGTAAAGAAAAAAGAGTACACATGTTTAATAATATGCCTTTTGGTTTCCTCGTTAAAAACCATGCAATAAAAATCCAGTGGGACAAAATATTGTAAGGAAAAAAGAGTAAAACACATATTAACTCCCCTAGATGAGAGCATCAATTCATATTCTTCAGCCTTCGCATCCCAATCTTGTACACTAGCTTCTTGAAGGTTGACGTCGGCAGAGATTTGGTGACCAAATCAGCCATATTATCACCTGAACGGATCTTTTGCACATTGATATCACCATTCTTTTGAAGATTATATGTGAAAAATAACTTTGGTGAAATGTGCTTTGTCTTATCTTCTTTTATGAATCCTCCCATTCAATTGGGCTATGCATGTTGCATTGTCTTCATACAAAATCGTATGTAGTTTGTCACATTTCAAACAATATTTTTCTCGAATAAGATGTATCATAGACCTCAACCACACACATTCTCGACTTGTTTCATGAATAGCAATTATCTCAGCATGAATAGATGAAGTAGCCGCGATTTATTGCTTGGTCGATCGCCAAGATATAACAGTGCCTCTACATATAAACACATAACCTATTTGAGATTGAGCTTTGTATGGGTCAGATAAATACCCAACATCGGCATAACCAACAAGATCGGGACTGCAATTATTGCCATAAATTAAGCCCATATCGGTAGTCCGTTTTATATACTGCAGTATATGTTTGATTCCATTCTAATGTCTCCTTGTAGGAGCAGAGCTATATCTTGCTAAGATATTAACTGAAAAAGTTATGTCAGGCCTTGTCATATTAGCAAGATACATTAGTGCCCCAATTGCACTAAGATATGGTACTTCAGGAACAAAAAGCTCTTCATTCTTTTCTTGAGGTCGGAACGGATCCTTATTCACATATAGTGATCGAACAAACATCGGAGTACTTAATAGATGTGCTCCATCTATGTAAAACCGCTTTAATACCTTTTCTATGTAGGCAGATTGATGAACAAAAATCCCATTTACCACATGTTCAATTTCCAAACTGAGACATAATTTTGTCTTTCCGAGATCTTTCATCTCGAATTCCTTCTTTAAATAACCAATTGCCTTTTGGAGGTCTGCAGGAGTTCTATAAGGTTTATGATATCGACATATATGGCAAGTACAACAAACTTAGATATTATTTTCTTTATAAAAATATATGGACAAATGACATCATTTATACAACCTTTCTTTAATAAATACTCACTAAGGCGGTTATACCACATTGGTCCTGATTGCTTTAGACCATACAAAGATCTTTGCAATTTGATTGAGAATATTTCTCGGGACTTTGAATTATGTGCGTCGGGCATTTTAAATCCTTCTGGAACTTTCATGTATATCTCATTGTCAAGTGAGACATAAACGTAGGCTGTAACCACATCCATTAAATGCATATTAAGCTTTTCAGGGACAACAAAACTAATGAGATAACAAAATGTTATTGCATCCGTAACAGCTGAATACGTCTCTTCATAATCGACACCAGGCCTTTGTGAAAATCCTTATGCAACAAGGCGTGCCTTATATCTTTGTACCTCATTTTTCTCATTTCTATTATGTAAAAAGACCCATTTATAGCCAACAGGATTAACACAATTAGGGGTTTGAACTACAGGCCTAAAAACTTCACGTTTCGCAAGTGAATCTAACTCTGATTGGATTGCTTCTTGCCATTTCGGCCAATCACGTCTTTGTCGACATTCTCCAGCAGATTTTGGTTCAAGATCCTCACTATCTTGCATAATACTAGATGCAACATTATATGTAAAGACATAATCTACCATTATATCTGATCGATTCAAATTCGTCTCAATATCGATTGGATTTGTTGATATTTCTTTATTTTATGAGTCTCAGGCTCAGTGATTTCCTCATAAGTCTCGAGATTTGTTAAATCATGGATTTCATTATTAGACTCATTTGTAGTGTCATCTTGATCATTTCTTTTTCTTTTTCTAGGATTTCAATCCTTAGAACCCAATGGTCTGGATGCTTTAGGCGTGCTTTTGACTCATTAGCTATGACACTAAAATATTGTTCAATAGGGACATCAATACGGATTGGAACATTCTCTGTAGGGATATGTGATTTGTAATCCTTTTCAGATCTGTAAATGCGTCTGGTATTTGATTTGCTATTTTTTTGCAAATGAATAATCTTTTGTACCTTTTTCGCAAATAGAGGCTCGTGGATCAAGATGAGACAATGATGAATTTTTCCACAAAAGTTCTCGTTTGGTTTCACCAATTTCTCCCCCTAATTTGAAAAACGTGTCTTATATCGACAATCTGCAAATCGAGCAGTGAACAAATCTCCCATTAATGTTTTGAGGTAGCGAATAATGGAGGACAATTCAAACCCAACATATATGCCTAACCTTCTTTGGAGACCTCTCTTGGTGCGATATGGCTGGGCTACATGCACATATACTGCGCATCCAAACATTCTTAAATGGGATATATTAGGTTCAAGACCCAAAACTAATTGCAATGGCGAATATTTATGATAATATTTCGGTTTGAGACGAACTAGCATTGCTACATGCAAAATGCATGACCCCAAACATAAGTGAGCAACCTCATTTTCATGAGTAACGGTCTTGCTATCAATTGTAGACGTTTAATCAGAGATTCTGCAATGCCATTTTAAGTCTGAATATGAGCTACAAGATGTTTCGCTTTTATACCAATTGATAATAAATAATCATTAAATGCTTGGGATAAAAACTCAGCAGCATTAACAAGTTGAATTGACTTAATTGGATTATCGGGGAATTGTGCCCATAATCGAATTATTTGTGCCATTAGTTTTCCAAATGCCAGGTTGTAAGAGTACAATAGGCACACTAGATGGGTGATTAGGTCCACAAATATCCCCTTGTATACGTTTCAAAAACGCAGGGGACTCAATCCCAACCTTTGTTAGTGATGGTCTAATAATTATCTTGCCTTGATAATAATAAGTGCAAGAAAATTCACTATTTAAAAGAATCTTTAGATTCTTTAATGGATGTCCATTTGAGTTTTCTATAATCCATCTCATCATAATTAATCCAGGATGTCTCAATCGATCATGCCAAAGTACAAAAGTATTGGAATCAGTAACCTTTTGATTTACGATAGAATGTGCCTCAATTGCACTAATTCTTGTCCAATACATGCCACAAGATAAAGATGGGAACTTGTAACGACCCCAATTTTTCTCTGTGGGATATCGTGATGGCACCTAGTCTCTAAGACTAGGTAAGCCTAAACAATACGCGAAAACATTAAATAAGAGATTAAAACTTGAGCATCCCAACAATCTCATAAAAGGAATCTACCAAAACTCAATACATAAAATCCCAAAACCTTGTGAGATACAAGTCACAAGCTTTAAGTACAGTACCGAATAATCCTATACATCATTGTCTATCAAAATATAAAGAAATAAGAAAATAACGGAATAGAAAGGGACTCTAAGGCCTACGGTCGCGGACATGTGTACCTTGAAGTATCCAAGCAGCAACACAGTGCACTAATATCGGGGCTGGTAAGATGCACCTGGATCTGCGCAAAGACATGTGCAGAAGCGTAGTATGAGTACACCACAACGGTACCCAGTAAGTGACAAGCTTAACCTCAGTAGAGTAGTGACGAGGTAAGGTCAAGGCCCTACAGGAAATAATAGGAAACAAAGCAGAAGATATAATAACATAATGAAATGACTGAGAAGTGAACAATGAGAAATTACAGAAAGATAGCAAAACAGCAAGTAGAGGTAAACAACAGGGGCACTCCCGAGGTACCACCTCATAGTTCCAAAAGTAAATACACATATGCGGCGCTCCCGAGGTACCGCCTCGTAGTCCCAAAAGTAAATACATAACAGGGGCGCTCCCGAGGTATCGCCTCGTAGTCCCAAAAGTACATATGCAACAGGGGTGCTCCCGAGGTACCGCCTCGTAGTCCCAAAAGTAAATATGCAACAGATAACCAATGGGACAATGAAATTACAGCAAGAAATCCTACAGTTAAAGACTGAATACAAGATCAAGGAAGCACAAAATCCAACTAAGCATGTTGCACAAATTGCAAGTAAGAGATAGGACACGTAGACATACGACATTAGGCTAAACATGATGACTACACATGCTAGAGTAAGTCAGTTAAGGAATTTTAAAAGGAAACTACTTAGCATGAACAGGATTTTTAACATTTAACCCGAGTACACACTCATCACCTTGCGTACACGGCCTTCACGTATTGAAAATATCATAATAGTACCTCAAATCTCACTCAATCAATCAATAAGAATGCCTTTCCCTCACCTTTCCAACTCCGATCGGCTCAAATCTAGCCAAAATAATTACATACTATAAAAATAACTATAAGAAATTAATTTAAATAATAAATTTATGACTTTAGCAAAGAATTGAAAAATTGCCACAAAAAGTCGACCCAGGCCCACATCTCGGAATTCGATTAAAATCACCAAATCTGAACACTCATTCGATAACGAGTCCAACCATATAAAAATTACTCAAATCCGACCTCATTTGGCCTTTCAAAACCCAAAACTCAGGTCTAAGAACATTCACCATTTCCCCCCAAATTTCTCAACCCAAATCCTTAATTAAATGAAGAAATTAATGACAGATTAGTGGAGATTAATCAAAAATGAGTCAAGAATCATTACCCAAATGTTTCCTCTGACAATCCCGCAAAATTTTGCCTCAATCCGAGCTCTCTAGGTCCAAAAATGGAGAATGAAATCATACCCTCGAACTTAGGCCTTTTCTGCCCAGTTAAATGGCTTCTGCGATTCATTTAGCCGCTTCTGCGGCGCTTTTTTTTGCGGTCAGCTAACCGCATATGTGGAAAACCATTGACGCTGACAAACTGCTTATGCGGTTGCACATTTCACTTTTGCGGATGCGCATCTGCGCAAACTCGTCCTCTTCTGCGGATCGGCCTCCCTAAGCTCTCTTCTGATTCTACGATCATCCTTCCGCATAAGTGACACCGCTTCTGCGACCTCCTCATCGCACCTGCGACCACTGGCCACCCTCTTCAGCCCTGCTTCTACGCTCGCTCCCTCTCTTCTGCGAGCTTGCACCTGCGAGCAAGATTCTGCAGGTGCGAATGCACCAGGAGGCAGAATCCCAGCAAATGCTTCAAGTCCAAATTTTATCCGCTAACCATCCAGAATCCACCCGAGGCCCCTGGGACCTCAACCAAATATACCAACCAGTCCTAAAATATAATACGAACTTAGTCGAGCCCTCAAATCACACCAAACAACGCTCAAAATACGAATTGTGCATCGATTCAAGCCTAATGAACTTTAGAACTTCTAACTTCTACATTCGATGCTGAAACCTATCAAATCAAGTCCGATTGATCTCAAATTTTGCACACAAGTCACAATTGACCTTATGAAACTACTCCAACTTTCGGAATTGGAATACGACCCCGATATTTAAAATTCCACTCCCAGTCAATCTTTCCAAAAATCATCCAATTTTTCCAACCCATGGAACATCAACGACGGTTGAACCTGAATATGAAGGAAGTAGTAAAGAAGGAAGTGATCAAGTGGCTGGATATAGGTATCATCTTCCCCCTCTAACAGCAACTGGGTCAGTCCTGTCCAATGTGTGCCGAAAAAGGGAGGAATGACGGTCGTACAAAATGAGAATAACGAGTTGATCTCGACTCGTACTGTCACGGGGTGGCGGATTTGCATGGACTACCGGAAACTGAACACAGGTACTCGAAAAGACCATTTACCATTGCCTTTCATTGACCAAATGTTGGACAGGTTAGCTGGACAATCACACTTCTGTTTCTTAGATGGATACTCGGGGTATAACCAGATCTCAATATCCCGGAAGACAGAGAGAAAACATCCTTCACTTATCCATATGGCATATTTGCCTTTCGGAGAATGCCCTTTGGACTTTGCAATGCACCGGCTACATTCCAGCGGTGCATGTTAGCCATTTTCACTGGCATAGTGGAGGATATTATGGAGGTGTTTATGGATGATTTCTCCGTAGTGGGGGATTCATTCGAAGATTGTCTTCACAACTTATGAAGAGTACTCAAAAGATGTGTGGAGACAATCTGGTGCTGAATTGGGAAAAGTGCCATTTTATGGTACAAGAAGGAATTAGTGTTGGGGCATCGAGTGTCCAGCAAGGGCACTGAAGTCGACCATGCTAAGGTTGATGTGATTGAGAAGCTGCCACCGCCCACTTCGGTAAAGGTAGTGAGAAGTTTCCTTGGGCACGCCAGGTTCAATAGGCGATTCATTAAAGATTTTTCCAAAATTGCTAACCCTTTATGTAAGCTGCTTGAAAAGGATCAGCCCTTTGTGTTTTCTAACGATTGCAGGTTTGTTTTTGAGGAACTGAAGAAGAGATTGGTGACTGCACCCATCATAGTTTCACCCAACTGGGAGCAACCATTCGAGCTCATGTGCGACGCCAGTGATTATGCTATAGGAGCAGTCTTGGGGCAACGCAAAGACAAGATGATTCACCCAATTTACTATACAAGCAGAACGCTCAGCGGTGCACAGCTTAATTACACTATAACGGAAAAGGAAATACTAGTTGTAGTGTTTGCCTTCGACAAATTCAGGTCATACTTAATTGGTTCAAAACTTATTGTTTATACTGACCATGCAGCAATTAGGTACTTGATAGCAAAGAAGGAGTCAAAGCCACGCTTGATTCGCTGGGTTCTTTTGCTACAAGAATTTCATCTGGAAATCCGTGACAGAAAAGGGACGGACAATCAAATGGCAGACCACTTCTCAAGATTGGAAGGAGCTGAAAAGAGAATGGAGGTCGAAGACATAACAGAGACATTCCCGGATGAACAGTTACTTGTTGTGACAATGGATGAGATGCCATGGTATGCTGATATTGCTAACTATATAGCAAGCGGTATTGTACCTTATGAACTCTCCACAGTTCAAAAGAAAAAGTTCTTCCGCGATTGTCGAGCCAATTATTGGGACAAACCTCTATTGTTTAAAATATGTGTAGATAACATGATCCGGAGGTGTATCCCCGAGAAAGATCAACCTTCTGTTTTACAGGCTTGCCATGCTTCACCATATGGTGGACACTTTGGAGGAATCCGGACAATAACAAAAGTGTTGGAATTGGGATTGTGTTGGCCTACCCTATTCAAGGATGCCCATGCATGGGTCAAACGTTGCGATGAATGCTAAAGGACAGGCAACATATCTCGCCGTCACGAGATACCGATGACCACAATTCAAGAGGTGGAGGTTTTTGACATGTGGGGGATCGACTTTATGGGGACGTTCGTCAACTCATATGGTAAAATATATATATATTGGTAGCGGTTGACTATGTCTCCAAGTGGGTCGAAGCAGTGACTCTCCCAACCAATGATGCAAAAGGGGTAATACGTTTCCTAAAGAAAAACATCTTCACATGTTTTGGCACCCCGTTAGCTATAACCAGTGATGGTGGAACCCATTTTTGCAATAGAGCGTTCTCACGTCTATTGGAAAAGTATGGAGTTTGCCACAAAGTAGCCACACCGTACCACCCACAGACGAGCGGGCAAGTTGAAGTTTCCAATAGAGAAATTAAAAGTGTCCTGATTATGATAGTGAATTCAACAATGACTGATTGGGCGAAGAAGCTAGATGATGCATTATAGGCGTACCGCACTGTATTCAAAACTCCTATTGGTATGTCACCGTACAAGTTAGTGTTTGGAAAAGCATGCCACCTTCCTGTAGAGCTCGAAAATAAAGCACTTTGGGCACTGCGGCAGTTGAATATAGATATAGTGACCGCAGGCACTAGCAGAGTCACTGAGTTACATGAGCTCAAGGAATTCAGGTTCCATGCATTTGAGAATGCTAGATTATACAAAGAAAAGATGAAAATGATCCATGATAAGCACATTTTAGATCAGAACTTCAAGCTCGGAGATCTAGTGTTGTTATACAACTCGAGATTGAGATTGTTTCCGGGTAAGTTGAAGTCCCGATGATTAGGACCCTTCAGAGTGGTGCAATTGTTCTCATGTGGAGCTGTAGAGATTGAATCCGAAGATGGGACAAACAAGTTCACGGTAAATGGGCAAAGGTTGAAACATTACCTTTGAATGGTCGAAGAGAAAGGGGATAGGGTGGTGATAACTTTGGAAGAACCCCAGTACGCGAACGAGGAGTGATAATGAAAGCCTACGTCATGTCGCGATGTTAAATTAGGCTCTTCCTGGGAGGCAACCCATGGTTTGTTGTAAATCGTTATGCCGCGATGTTAACTTAGGCGCTTTTTGGGAGGCAACCCATTCTTTTTCTTACTTTGGTTTTAATTGATTTTGAACGACTTTGACATATCTACTAGTGTGCAGGGCAAAACTTATGCGCATCGGAAGGATTCGGGGGTCGAAATTAACCCAAGAATAGGTAAAAATGCGGCAAAGACAAAAATTAGATGGAGAAGAAGATCCGCGGCCGCGAATTGGACCGCGGATATGGCCGTGGATTTTGGCCTGTGTTCTGTCCCCCGTCCGCGTCCGCGGATTGGACCGCAGATTGGGGCGCGGATTTTTGGTCCCCTTCTGCCCAGAATCCATGACCGTGGATAGGACCGCGAATCTAGGCATGAATTTAAACTTTCCCACTGCCCAACATCAGCGACCGCGGACGCGACCGCGGATTTGGGCGCGGATATGGGGCGTCTCCATGTAAGTTTCTTTTTATTATTAGTCAAAATAATTTTTTTATCCCCCTTATTTTCCCTAACTTAAACGCCCACCACCTCCACTCCCCCTCCCTCCCCCCTCTCCCCCCCCCCTCCCCACACACACTTCCCCCAGTTCTTTTCTTTCCTCCCTAACTTCAAATACCCAAACCCCTCCCTTCCCCCATATTTTCCTTTAACCACAAGACTCTTCTCCTTCATTCTATTCTCCACTCAACCAATCTCCTACCTCCGTTCTTCTCAAGATCTCCAAGTAAGTAGATGATTTTATTCCTCTTTCTTTCTTTTTTTTTGTAATTTTTTTCAATCGTTTCCCTTGCTATTGTATGTATAGGGTAGTAAAATCATAGGTACTTTTGTCTGGGATTTGGATTGTGGTTTATATGTGGTATATAGAGGCTATTTGAATTGGTTGAGTTGGGGGAAGCCATTGTTGGGTTTGTGAGGAATGGTAGTCTAATTGGGTCTTTGCCTTAATGAGTGTTGAATATAAATTGTGACCAATTGTGCGAGTGAAGTATGAGTAACCGCCATTGGGTCACATATTCCGCTCTCCACTGATAGTAGTATTTATTGTGTAGGTAACATGCGACCTTCAAGGAAGATACGCGCTACCGGAGCCTCATCAAGTGGTCATGGAGGCTCATCTCGGGGACAGGCACCAGCCAGTGCAGCTTCATTTGATCGCACCAAGTTCGTCTCCAGAGCTGCCCAGGAACGATTCAGTTTGAAGGATACCATGAAGCCTATAACGGAAAGGGGTATTGATAGAGCATCTCTCCAGGATGACTGCCCTAATATAGATCGGGAGCTGATCAGGCGTAGGTTGGATAGCTTCTTCGAAGAACCGGAGGAAGGTAACTTGATGCTTGTCCGGGAATTTTATGCCAATTGCCCCGAACATGAGGATAGAATTTGCATTGTGCGTAACACGAGGGTGAATGCCTCCTTAGAAGCCATCCGGAGAGTATATCGCTTGCCGATGTTTTATGGGGAGGAGGATTTCTATGATACCTATAAAAGAGTACCCATCACATGGAACAGGTTTTTCCGAACTATCTGTGTACCTAACAAAGATGTCCTGTGGGTGGTGCCGAGTAAGATCTTGCATTCTGCCTCACTCACTTTTGAAGGAAAGTGCTGGTTGCACATCATCAACAGTCGCTTGCTGCCATCCCACAACACCACTGAGGTTAATGGACCGAGAGCTGCTTTGATCTGGTGCTTCGTGAATGGCCACGATTTTGATATGGCCAAGGTTATACAGTCTGAAATGTTCGTCTGTTCAATATTGAAGAGGTATGGATTCTTTTTTCCCTCTATGGTTACAAGATTGTGTCGGGCAGCAAGGGTGCCTGAGAACCCAAATGCGGATGGCAAGGTCAGGAGAGAAACTAAGTTCCGAGCAGACAAAGTGACTATCGGGAGAGACCCTGTGGCACCTGGGGTGACTCATAGTGACGATTCTGATACACCGGAGGAGGGCGATGAAGGGCAGAAGGAGATTGGGCCTTCCTCACCCCCACAGGAACAAGTTGTCATAGCTGAGCGACCATCCCAGGGCATACGGAGCACGCGAATGACAGCCCTAGAACAAGATATGGCAGGACTGCGCACTTCCGTCACCTAGTTGGGGGCTAGAGTTGATGCTTTGGCCACCCAAAATGCGAAGTCAGAAAAGAAATCATGGGCTGGCAGCGTGTGTTGGGGAGAGCATGTCATCTAGACCCTGGCACTGTCTCCGATCAAGACTGATCCACCAGAGAAGTTCCTTTACATCGCATTACTTTACTTTGTATGATCTAGGGACATTCCATCTTTTTAAGTGTGGGGTGGGGGATACTTTGTTGTATGTTGTATGTAGATAATTTCGTAGTTTATTTATATAAATCAATTTCAACTTGGCCCGACGATGGATATCATTCCACGGATTTTTTGAGGGACTAAAGTCGAAAGAGAAAAAAAAAACCAAAAAGATTTTCTTTTGTAGTAGTTTATCAATTCCCCCTTGGTTTTTCTTTAAAACCATGGTTCTTTTCCAAGGGTTTTATTTGAACCGGGCGTAGTTAGCTTTTTATTTTTAGTTAGGAACTTATGGGCTATGGGCAGAATTAGAATAGGATCCCTTAAATTCGTAATGCCTCGAATATAGCGGTTACTTTAGTGTGACGCTTAGACTTATTTGTTGACTCTTGTAAGAAGGCCTTAAAATGTATATTCTTAATTTGGCTTAAGTACCCTGATCTGAGTGTCTGATGATCTAATCTGGAATGAGTCATATGCCATGTATGTGCGAGGCTTGTTATATTCTGCACACGACATTTAACGCCTAGAACTTGCCCCGTGTGTCTGCAAAGCGAAATGGCAGTGTTGTTTAGTCTAGAAAGTGATATAAGCATTTCTTTATTAAACCATATATATACATACTCCACCCACCTATTTGCTATGTACCATAGTTAACCCTGTTGAGCCTGTAATCCTGTTTCATTGGCAACCATATTACAAGCCATATCCGTTGTTTGAATTGACCATCTTTTTGAACCCTTTACCTCTCGTAAGCACTTGAAATACTATGAATTTACAAAAGATAAAGTGTGGGGTGTTGATGGAGCTTTTGAGTGGAACTACGAAAATAAGGAAAAAGGTATATCTTGTTGGAAAAGCCACTTGTGAAAAAAAAAAAGAACATTATTAATAGTGTATCATGTTGATTGGTAATAATTCTTTGGTGGCTTTTAAGGTGATTGTGCTCAAAGAAAAAGTGTGAGGGTGGTATATGTGGTGTTAAAGATGAAAATATTGGTTTAACTTAGGTGTGGACTTGATTGTAAAATAAATGTATTAAAGTGCTTAGGGAGGTGTAGTCACTATTATATCCAAATATATCCTACCCAACCTGCAGCCTACATTACATCCAAATAAAGCCATACTTGATCCTAGACTAAGTGAGCTCAATTAGTAGAGTAGTACACTACGGGCAAGCCTATGGTGCGTTTTTTGTGGCACAAGAATGCCATTTCTGAGGGTGAGTGAATTTTGTTCCTTTTAAAGTTCCTCAGTGTGTGTGAATTTTACTGATTGTGAAATGAGTCTCTTTTGTTATGAGTAGGCACTTGATTCATGAAGGAGAGGTAAGTCTGGACCTCTGAATTAGAGTAAGTAAGCCGGTTAGGAACATTGCGTGGCTAGAGGGAGTCAACTCTTGAGGTGTAGATGTTGCACTAATGTCCTCAATTTATATGAAATATTCTTGGTGTGACGAGTAGGGAAGTCGCTTTGTGAAATATTCTAGAGTGTGGTTTGATTTCTCGGGGACGAGTAATAGTTTAAATGTGGGGTGTTGATAGTAGGCTATATTTATGCAATTTAGAAACTATTTACACTCTAATTTAACCGCACTTTATTGATATTTGAATACTAAAAAATAACAAAATGCTCTAATTAAGAATTTGATGCTTTTCAGGAGCTACTCCGAGCTAGGAGGAAGCTAACGAGTGTTTTGGAGTCAACATAGAGTGTGGAAGGCCAATCGAAGGTTAGCTCAGTCGAAAAGGAGTGAGAAAAGCAAGCGAGACGACCCCTCCAGGTGCACGGCCGCGAAGTGGGCCGTGAATTGGCCCGCGAACTCAAGGCAGTGAGGCAGCGGATCGGAAATCTGCAGCCGGATCCGCGGTCGAATCCACGGCTGCGGACGGGCGGATGAAAGCCAAAATCGCAGGGTTAATTATGTAATTTTTTAGGCGACTAACCTAAACCTATATGAAGCCTAAACTCGCCCAGAAGTCAAGGATAGCTGGTTTTAGAAGATTTTAGAGGCAAGAACAAGAGAGAGAAGACGGATAATTTCCTAAGAGTTTTCATCTTCTTCTTCATACTTCTATTTGTTGATTCTGAATTATTTTAGTGATTTGTTTTCTATTAGTATGAGTAGCTAAATCTATTATCTAGGGTTGATGGAACCAATTGTTGGATGAAGTCTTGACTCTATTTTGTTATAATTAAGCCGTATTTGTTCTATGATTGTCAACTACGTATTGTATTGTGGTTAATTGAAAGAGCCCTTGATTAATCGTGTCTAGTTACCTTGGGTTGCTTGAGAAAGAACACTTGGTTAGATTGTTGTTGAACAACACCACTTTTGGGTAAGTTAAGAGATTAATTACTTGAATTTAAAAGTGAGTTTAGAAATAACGAAACTTTGGTGGGATAATTCTAAGTTGCATAAATTGTTAACTAGAGTAGTTCGAGAGAATGCTTCTAGTAAATTATCGCAATTGATCGAGAGATAATTACGGTAGCTCGGAACTCATAAGCCTCATAGAGTATTATAGTGAGATTATAGCTAAAGAGTGAAGAATTAATCCGGAGATTGGAAAAATCAATAGCCCTATATCCTTTTACCCTTGAATTCAATTTTAGTCTTTATTATTGCTAATTTTATTGTCATTTTTCCTTAACTAAATAAATTTCACTGATTATTCATAAAACTGTTGCATCAGGAAGTTGTCTGAGCTTATCATTAGCATTATTTAAAGTTGTAGTAAATAGGATAGTTCTCTATGAGATTCGACTCCGGACTTGAATCGGGTTATATTTGCAGCGATCGCTTAGTCCTTTTTATAAGGCATAGTTGGGCGTGATCACGCATCTGCGCAAACTCGTCCGCTTCTGCGGACCGGCCTCCCCAAGCTCTCTTCCGCTTCTGCGATCATCCTTCTGTAGAAGCGACACCGCTTCTACAACCTCCTCGTCGTACCTGCGACAATTGGTCACCCTCTTCAGCCCCGCTTCTGTGAGCTCGCACCTGCGAGCAAAATTTTGCAGGTGCGAATGCACCAGAAGTCAGAATCCTAGCAAATGCTTCAAGTCCAAATTCGATTCGTTAACCATCCGGAATCCACCCGAGGCCCCCGGGACGTTAATCAAATATACCAACCAGTCCTAAAGTATCATACGAACTTAGTCGAGCCCTCCAATCATATCAAACAACGCTCAAAACACGAATTGTGCATCGATTCAAGCCTAATAAACTTTAGAACTTCTAGCTTTTACATTCAATGTCGAAATATATCAAATCAAGTTCGATTGACCTCAAATTTTGCACACAAGTCATAATTGACCTTACGGGCCTACTCCAACTTCCGGAATCGGAATCCGACCAGGATATCAAAAAGTCCATTCCGAGTCAAACTTTTTAAAAACCATCCAACTTTTCCAACGTTCGTCAATTAATGCCGAAATGACCTACGGACCTCCAAATCAACATTCGGACACGCTCCTATGACCAAAATTACCTTACGGGGCTATTAGAACTGTAAAAACTCCATTTCGGAGTCGTCTTCACACAAATGAAACTATGATCAATTCCTCAGACTTAAACTTCTATTTTAGGGACTATGTGTCTCATTTTACTCCGAAATCGAAAACCAAAACTCCTGGTAAGTTACGTAACCATAAAACAAAATAGAGGGAGCTATAAATAGGGGTTCGGAGCTAATACTCTCAAAACGACCGGCCGGGTCGTTACAGAACTTCTCAATAACCTTTTTTTGGCCAGAGATATTTTTGGTAACGATGAGATATTCAAGATTATTCTCATCTATTGTCTCAATATGATATCCATTTCAACGGCTATCTTTAAAACTCAACAAATTCCTTCCGGACTTGGAGGAGAATATTGTATTATCTATAATAAGTATTTTTCCCCTAGCGAGAGTTATAGTAGCTTTTCCACAACCTTTAATTAAATTACTACTACCAGAAATTGTAGTAACATCTGCCTTATACATATTTAAGTGAGAAATTTTTTTCCTCTTTGAATATTGTATGTGTCATACATGAATCAATTAAACAAATATTTTTATAATTAAATTTTTATCCAAGTTTGCTTTGACAGATCTTCATATTTGCTTAGTCTTCTCAGAGAGCTTCTTGAGACGGTAGAGTCTCGTGCTGATAACGTCAAATAAAACAATAAAAGTATAGAAGAATATTGCAAAGAAAAGAGAGAAAATTCTATTAGTTTGGGATGAATTACAATGGGGTAAAACCCCTCTATTTATAGGAGAAAAATGACTTAGCCACAAAGTAACAAATTCTGTAAAAAATAGACATTCACTCTAAGTACAAATCTATTCATAACAATTCTAGGTATCTTTATATGCTCAATATGAGATATTATACTTACTTGATTTATAATATAATATTTCTCCAATATTTGAACTAATTTACGTGTAATCCTCCTAGGTATAAATGCTTTCTGCTTTTTTGTGTGCACAAGCCACGCGAAAATACTTGAACGCAAGTGCGATAATTATTTGGCAACATTGTTCTTTAGGCGTATTATTTTGTTTCATTGTAATTCCTTCGTAGATACTTCGTCTGTAAAGGTGATTTGTGAATAATTTATGTCCCGTTATTGTTGACGATAACTTAGATAAGGTTTCTTGGACTAGTCACTATTTTATTCGTAAATTATTCTCCATTAATAAAGGTCTAGGGGAATAAAATGGGAATTTAATTTAAGGAAGACAAGTGGTGGCACGAATTAGGCGAGCAAACTTTATTCAAAAAAAAATTGAAGTAAGTCCGTCATTGATAAGGATTGATTTTCCATTTCCCAAAACTAAGCTTGTTTGGCCAAGCTGAAAAAATAGCTTAATTTTGAGAAGTGATTTTTTCATAAGTGATATTCGAAAAAGTACTTTTAGAGAAAAACAGTTTGTTTTTGACTAATCAATTTGAAAACTACTTTTGAGCAACAATTTGTGTTTGGCCAAACTTTTCAAAAATTATTTTTTAAGTAACAAATTACGAATAAGGATATGAAATGTTTTACCTAATAATTAATATTATATAAGTAGATAAGTAATTATAAATATTTATTATTATAGATAATAATTATATTTTTTTATTTAAGAAAAATATAAAAAAAAATTGAAATGTATTTTATTCTTTGAAGATGATTTAAAAATATTAAAAATTTATTCAACAAATATGAAAGGTCATCCCAAAAGTCATTTTAAATTATTTATTAATTTAAACTAAATAAGGTTATTTTGATAAATATAATATTTTGCTAAGAAAATTTTTGATAGGAATAAAATTCAAAACTACTTATGCTCCTCCTTCTACCTAAAGACACTTTTTCAGTAAAAAGCTTGACCAAACAACTCAAGTTGAGAAAAAACAAAAAGCACTTTTTGGAAGAACAAAAAACACATGTGACATCATAGGTGGATCTAGGATTTCAATAGGATGGGTGCATTATTGTGAAGAAGTGGATCTAGAAGGTATATTTGACATGTTTAATTTTAGTCCTTTACCATTCACCCACTACACTTTTGAAATTATAGGTTCAAGTTCAATTTATGTGAACTCATTTAATTAGGCACGAAGTTTAAGAAAAAAGAGAAGACTTTTGAACTTGTGGTGAAAAATGAAGCATATATATTTTGTGTGGCTATAAATCATTGCATAAAGGTAAATTATTTTCAAAATCTTTACATCGAAACTTCAGAAAGAAAAAGAATGAATAAGGAAAGAGATCATTCTTTTTGGCACAGACTAAAAAAAAAAATGTTCACATAAATTGAAACAGAGGGAGTATTATTTTTGAAATTTTAGTAATTTTTACGCATATATTTATACCCCTTGTCGGAAACAAGACCGATCGGATTGAGATTTAAACTATCAATTTTACTTATAGAGGTGTACCCAATAATAGTTGCACTATAAAAGTATTTAAATATGGATGCACATATATATATTTAAGTAATTTTAAAAAAATATAATATTGTTATAAATAATTTTTTTAAAAAAATATTAATTCACTTGAATCCATATCTATTAACCTAGATACGCCTCTATCTGACTTGAGGAGAAGTTTGGCCGAACAGAATATAAGTACGAACACAGAATACTATTTACGAGACAAGATGAGACTCATTCCTAAGTTACTAGTAAAAGCATGATGGATTGTGACATGCCTTCAAGCAAATTATCGACACGTATGTTGCCGGCATATGATGATCACCTATTTCGACTAGGCATGATTTGTGACGTCTCACATGTCCCTTTAACTGACACTATTAGTGGTTAGTTCAGCATCTGCACGTGTACTTATACTACTAATAACTAACGAACTAACCAACTCCACCACCTCTCCTTCATCATTCAGAATTAGGCAGAAGGGCGCACAATATCACCCTACCGACTAAACTAACGTGGACTTCGGAATCAAAGTATGATTCTTTTGGATTCAAATAACACAAATAAATTTTTTCAAAAAATAGTGTACTATTTTATATATAGCGCGATTATTCATCGCGCTATATCTTAATAACACATTTGTCCGTTAAGATATAGCGCGGTAAATAATCGCACTATATTTGAACTCAAAAAGGGCGGGAGGTATAGCGCACATATAAGACGCGCTATAGTATAGCGCATCCTATATATGCGCTATACCTATTTAAAAAAGCGGGCCTCCATCTTTCCCGACCAGAAAATCAGTAACTCCCCCTTTCCCCATTCCAGCGGTACAAATCCCTCCCCCCCCCCCCATTTTTAAAGCAAAAAAACTCATTGGAGCCCACCCGTCCCACAAAAAGTGTATCTTCTTCGTGTTATAGCAAGCTAACATCGGATTGCTCGTTTTGGCCCCCAAATCATCAAATCTTCACCTTTCAAAAAATTTTAAATCGAGATATTCTGACTTACTTTTTGCTAAAACTCATGTACAAAAAATGCGTATTAGTTTATTTTTTACTGTGGTCTATATTTTTTCGTATGTGATTTAATTAATTTGTTATATTTTATCCGGATTAGATTATTTATGTGCTAAAATATTAGTAAAATAGATAAATTATTATTTTATGAATAATTAATGTTATTAGTTGATATAAAAAAATATTTATTAGTTATTTTTTACTGTGGTATATGTTTTTTCGGGATTATTTTGTGATTAAATTAATTTATTATTTTTTATCCGGATTAGATTATTTATGTGCTTAAAAATTACTAAAATAGATAAATTATTATTTTATGAATAATTAATATTATTTAGATTTTATTGTTGTGCATATATTAATATATGACTTTGTTGTTGTTTAGTACCCTTTAGTGTTATGTTGTGTTTGTAATCATAATGTAGTGCCCGTAATTGTAATGTAGTTCCCTTTAGCGCTGTAAAACTGAAAATAAATTTTAGGTAATGGTAGTTGACTTTGTATAAACTAACATATGGAATATTAATATAGAAAATTTATCAACCTAAGTATATGTTATATGAATAATTACATAATTATCTTTGTATTTATTGAAATTAATCATTTAATTATCTGTTAACCCCAAAAATATCTGAAAAAGATGATAGTTCAAACACAAACTCTCTCGAATTTTAGTCAACAAATGTAAGAAATAACATAAAAAAATAATAATATTTGTCAAACTAAGTATTTTTATATGAATACCTATTAATTATATCACGTATAGTTATAAAAGTTAATTATTTAATTCTATTATACCCAAAAATAGCCGAGTAAGAAACAAACATATAAAATAATAAACTAACATATAAAATAAGAAACTAACATATAAAATAATAAACAAACATGTAAAATAATAAACTAACATATAAAATATTAAACTAACATATAAAATAATAAACTAACATATAAAATAATGTAATAAACTAACATATAAAATAATAAAATAGAAAATGTATCAACCTAAGTAATTATATAGTAAAAATATCGATTAAATCTTAATATAAAAGATATTGCAATATGTTAAGCAATCAAAAAGAAAAATACTTTAATTAATATTGTTCAATTTACAGACATCATCATGGAGGTTCCCCATGTGTATTCTGAACCTGCATCTCGAGAGCTACTGTTGCTACAGGGCAACCATAGGTCTTCATACATCTGGGATGGGCAGTGTCTGGCCCAGACATTCCGCCCTAGATGTATAGACGATATGTGGGAGTTCATTAGGGACCACCCACTCCATCCCCGTATAGTTAGACGCCTTCAGGATACGGGTTTCTACAGGATCATAAAGATCGGCCGGTTGCAGTTTGACTGGGTGTTGATCACGATTATAATAGAGTCATGCTGACCGGAGACACACACATTTCATCTACCCATCGGCGAGGCTACCATCACACTTGAGGACGTGGAGGTTCTTTTCGGGCTGCCGGTTGATGGATTACCTGTAGCTTACTCGCATGCTCTTAGAGACTATACGGGAGTGCATTACCTGCATATGTTGCAGTGGATCACCGGTTTCCAGCCTGCGGAGCCGACTGCATTAAGTGGAGCCAATCGATTGTAGCTGACGCCCGTCCGGCAACATATGGCGGTGATGGATGCGGATATTATGGATGATTCACCGCCGAAGGATATCGACCGGCACACGAGATTGATGCTGCTACTGGTGTTAGGTGGTATATTGTTCCCGAATACTTCGGAAAACCTAGTCAGTTTGAGATTTCTACATCATCTGGAGCAGCTAGATGATTTACCGAGTTATAGCTGGGGTGCAGCTGTTCTAGGTTACCTGTATAGGCAGATGTGTCGGGCGTGCATGGGCACCCAGAGAGACATTACCGGATTTTTACCGCTGCTGCAGGTGAAAACATAGTCAATTATTTTCAGGATTATAACATACATAGTAAAAAAATACCTTCAATTTTACGTCCACAATCTATATTAGGTTTGGGCTTGGGAGCGGTTCCTGCAGTTCCAGCCACCTCGACCACCGATCGCTCCGGATGCACCAACTCCACCGTTTCTCCCTTTAGCTTAGAGGTATGTTGATAGGCGAGGCTACGGACGCGAGGTTGAGGCTCGACATCATCTCCCTATTACATGGATTTGTTGAATTTGGTTGAAGGCGCACATGTACATTCATACTTAAGTTTACTTAGCTTGGATTTATATGTGTTGCGTTTACTCACGATTTTTGTGTTTAATAAATAGTTTGTATGGAGGCCATACATCGACGCGCTCATGTGGAGCTCTTCCATCCCACTGATATGTCTCGATAGTTGAGCATCATACCACTGAGCGAGTCCTTCACCAGTTTGGTCGACCACAGCTTGTACCTATTCCGCCCACTTGGTTTAGGACACATTACCAGCGGGATGATTGTTGTAGGGTTGACCATACATACTTAGCCTGGCTAGAGGCCTATATTGATGTTCTGGACTAGAGGTATGACCTGATTTTGCCACACCCTCCACCTGAGCGTACGGATGGTAAGCATGAGTATATGGATTGGTATCGTAGCATTACCCGACTTCTCGTCGGGAATCCCGTTCATCGCACTGGTGGTCGGTACATTCCATACGCCGGGAGGCATGAGGCACTGGTATGTTATTTGTTATACTTACTTATAACTTTACATTATCCTTCCATAATTAATATTTTACATGTTATGCAGGCTATTGGCTTATATCAGTTCTACCAGTTGGGACTGCAAATGCTGCAGCATACTGGCGAGGGAGCGGCAACTTTGCACGTATTTGGCCGTCGGGTTACTGATCTTGCTACCGAGACATTGAGATGTGCCCGAGATGATGAGTGCTTATGATACGAGGCTGCTTATGTGTCGTCATAGGAGTACCATCATGGGCCACCAGTTGAGCCTGAACGTGGTAGACATGGCAGGCGTGGCCAGAGAGGAAGGGGTATCCCACGGTGGTCGGCGAGGACCGGGTCCCCAGCAAAAGGGCGTTGAGGCACCCGTGGAGGATATTAGGGATAATTAGCCACGTGAACACCCTGAGCCACATGATGCTCCTCATGATATGCCGTCATTTAGCCTTCAGCTATCGCCAAGGACTTTGCAGTTGACCCCGTCAGCTCCATTATTGATCGCGGGCACGACCATTACACGACATGAGTGGGATACACATTTTCCTGATCCCCCAGAGCCATTGACGGTGGTTGATGATCGTCCGACTCGAGAGATGCATAGTGGGAGACGACTGAGTTATGGTTCATCATCGAGGGATGCTGAGGATCTTTCACATACTTTATCTACTCCAGTGCACCTTGATATTCTGATAGAGCATTGTGGCGCTACTCAGGCGCATGTTTGTTTGTATTACTATTATTTCTATTTATTTTTATCTCATTGATTAGTCACTAATAAATAAAGCATTTTTATTTTTTTTAAAGACATCATCATCGCCCGTCACGGAGGCCACATTGTGCAATACTGACATGCCAGAGGCAGAAGATCTTATTCAGAAGCCCACTGAGACCATGGTATGACTATTAAAATACTTTTGCTAACACGTTAGTAATTTATATTTCATATACTAAAATATCTTATTATTCTGTAGGTTACTGCTAGCCTGAAGGCCGCATCTACCGAGTCTTCCAGCCTTACCGATGATCATGCTGCAACGTATCCTCCGATAAAGAGGCGACGTGATGAGGATGATCCTGGTAGCGTAGTCGTGTGGGATGGGATGCGCCTCAGGCCAACCAATGCTTTAAAGCATACATGTTGTGGGACATATTGACATTTATTATTATTTGTATATATGACATTAAATATATAATAGCAATATTATTTATGTTTTACATAATTTGCGCGTGTGTTTTTATTTCTCGGGTTATTTATTAGTTTAACACTAGAACACAAAAAATAAATGACAGCTTAACATAAAATTTAAATTCGTCACCAATTAAAGATAATACATGACACGTACAACATAAAAATAAAATACTACACTTAACGCATTTATATGTTTGTTTAGTTTTACGATCTGGAGTCCATGATCTGGAGTTCGTATTTACCGGTCAGATCCAAATGTTTAGCAAACATGATCTGTAGTATTCCTGATTAATAGATTCATCATACCATTCTTCATAACCACATTGATTTTCGTCCTACCAACGGAAAAATAACACAAGACTATTAATTAACATGTTATATAAAAAGTATTAACATGCATTTTTTCCAAGAATAATTACTTACAACTTATGTACACATCCAACGCCTGTGCCCCAGATTGCAATTTGACTAACATGGCTTCAAAATCGCACGTCTGCCACAGTAACACCTTGGTACCTAATTGCGTCGAGACATGTTGTAATGCTCGAAAATGAAAAATTAATGAAAAATGTTTCTATTCGTTTCGTTACCACGCAAATAATAACTAAAATGCGCGAGGTTTTTATAGGCAGCTAAGAGTGATTTTAGGTTACATAACGCATATTGGTGAGATGCTATATTTTGCGTGATAATGATTCTTCAGGGTACAAGTGGGTCCAGCTTTTTCAGGTCGACATCTTTTTTAGATCGACAGCTTTTTCAGCTCGACATGACAATACACATAACACATATTGGTGAGGGGCTATGTTTCGCGTGATAATGATTCTTATGGATACAAGTGGCTCTAGCTTTTCAGGTCAACAACTTTTTCAGGTCAACATGATAATACACATAATGCATATTGGTGAGGTGCTATGTTTCGTGTGATAATGATTCTTTTGGGTACAAGTAGGTCCAGCTTTTTCAGGTCGACAACGTTTCCAGATCGATAGCTTTTTTAGGTCGACAGCTTTTTCAGCCCGACATGACAATACACTTAATGCATATTGCTGATGCGGTACGTTTAATATACAAGTTCATCCAGTTTAGTTCTTCTTAAGTTGAACCAAGATATCAGTATTCAAATACTATTTGAAGAACCATTACAACATCCATTTCAGAAATGCCACTAACATTTAATAAGTTGTTTAAGAAGAGGCAAAAAAAAGTGAAGGTAGTTGAAAAGATCCACATGGAACACGTTATAACACAATCGATCCCTACCTTGAAAAATATATGCTAGGTTACTATACTGATTTGGTTGATGACAAGTGGTATGGTGTTCTGCGTCCCTTGAAAAATAAGCCTATCAATATACACACTGATCTCAAGTCCTGAAGGTATGTGAATTTGGGACGAAAAACTCCAATGGATTTCCTTTTACTCAAAACGATATGATTATGAAGTACTATGTCACTGGCATAGGCTTGTTGTACCACAAGCACTGTCTGCAACCTTCCAAACAAACACACACAAAGATGAACCAGAAGTGATTCAGCATTTGATGAAGGAGATTCTAGATATGGAAAAGGCACTAGCTTTTCTTCATGTAATGGATGATCTTAACTACCTGGAAGGAACAGAGGATCAGTACTGGGATTTATTAGAAAATGAAAAATTGTATAGAAACAATGATTATCCTATTTTCCCAATAGTTGTCGAGTGGGAGGGACTACCTAAGTTTCTACCACAGATGTTGGACGTAGGAGTCCCATATTATAAATCAAGCAAGTGGTCTTATTGATGATAGCGATGAAATACGAGAAATGTGTGTCAACTGGGGCCAAGATTACGATGCCCTCTTTCCCGAAGAGTGCGTACAAGATGTTGACGAAGAAGATGAAGACAGTGACAATGAAATAGTGCCACACAACGACGATAATGGCAAATAACAATTGTTTTTTTTAATTTCTTGGGGTGTATGTTAAATTGTTGTATTCAATCTTTAATGCTAAATATCAATTAGATCTAACCCCATTGGAAACATAATTTTATTTCATAAATTTTGGTAATAAAACACTACATTTATCCTTTATAATTGGGCACATTGGATGAACTACCACCTGGAGCTGAATTACCACAATTACGGCGGTCGTGTCCTTTTTGGGAACATATGCCACATTTACGCGCATAAACGGTATCACCAACATCCATTTGGTTCCATTTATGCGTTCTTTTTTGTACTTGCCATTGATGCACATAATCCTTGTTACACACCATTTTAAATGGTTCCGGCAGCCAATAATGCTCAGCACCCACTGGCTGCAACTATCCACTATAGGTGTTTAAGTATGCAGCAACACTACATTCTTTATCAACGTACCTCGTTGCCGCGAAACCTGTATGTTGAAAGCACTTCATGGCATGTGAGCATGGCAAGTGATAGATTGGCCATTTTCCATTGGAGCATAATCTTCTGGCTTTATTGACAGTGTGTGTATTATTCCCACGGTTGTGATGCAGACCATTGCGAACTTAAAAAATATTTCGCTCGCTGCAATACTGCAAAAATGAATTCCACTGTGCTCGCTTCATATATTTCTCAAATCGTTTCATTGGTTGTGGCATAAATTCAACACC